>NC_056730.1:549229480-549421079 GCF_019279795.1 Protopterus annectens | reverse complement strand
AAGGGATGGTTAGTAAGGCATGTAAAATACTGCATGATAACTATTAGAATCAATCTGATGAGGTTAGAAAAGACTGGGAAGAGAGACTGGAAAAGCATTTTACAACAGAACAATGGGAGGATATATGTATGGCTCCCGAGTATGAAATAAAGTCTAGAAGGTTTAGGATCTTCATTTGGAAGCGTTTGCATAGGTATTTTTATACCCCGAGCAGACTTCAAATAATTTTTCCTCAGGCAGATGACAAATATTGGAGGTGTTATGGGGAAGAAAGAAGTAACTGGGAATTGTGTATTTTGGATGTACAGTGAGTTGGTAAATTTTAAAAATTCCCAACAGAGTACTCTGTCAGAAATACTAGCTTAGCAAATGAGTTGTAACTAAGGAGATGATTTTTTTGAGCTGGAACAGATGATCTGAACTGCCTTGACACAGCAAGGTCTTATTAAGTTTAATGCTGGGTACCAAAAAAGCAATTATTTAAAAATGGAAATCAAAGTCTTAACCAACTGAATTTGAAGTACTGAATATTATAAAAGAGATCAAAGAACTAACTGGGAGAAGAATCTTTAAAACGGAAGGAGCAAATTACATACAAATAAATGGAAACTGTGGGAACAAGCAATGCAGAATAATGTTCAGAAGGAGGAGGTGGAATGAGGTTTAGGGGAAAGTAGGAATTCAGCAATTTATTTAATGTTGGACAAATGGTAATTACAAAGAAAGAAAAGGTATGTGATGTTATTTATGTAAATGGAAAAAAATAATACAGTTTGTTTTCCTTTCTGTTAATGTATGGTTGCCTGTGTCTTAAATAATAATTAAATGAAGGTGTTTAAAAAAAGAAGTGTATGGAGCAAATAGCAACATTACAGGAGATATACTTTGATGGAAATGAGCATGTGAATAACACAGAAAGGATTTCAGAGTGGACATTCTGCAGAATATTAGGGACAATACAAAGGGGAGTAATAATACTGATTGTGAGAAGGACCCTAACCATGACAAAATGGAGAAAAAAAGGATGATAATGGTAGGGACTTCGATGATGGCTACAGGCTGGTCAGCAGTTTAATTCTGGATCTCCTAGTGTGACAAAAAAAACTAAGAAGTAAGAGCTAGTAATTTTGACAGCTTGGATAAAATTAATTTGCTGGCTAGAGGGTGCACTGTCTGGATGCCAGCGGAGAGAAGGTTTAGAGAACCTGAGGGAAAGTTGGTTAGAGGAACAGAGGGCACTGACTAGACAGAATCCTGTAGTTGTTCATCATGGCAGTTTAGGCTTCAGCTTTGATTCAGGAAATGACTTCTAGTGGTTTGGAGAAAAAGTGAATCAGGTGTTCTCAGAAGTGAGTGATGTGAATGAAACACTGAAGGAGTATATTAACTCAGACCACAACCAAAAAAGTATATCAGGGCAAGTGCTCACAAACTGCAAGAACCAAATAACAAACCAGCTAGCACTGAAGGAAGGCTTGACAACAACACTCAAGTTGAAAGCAGGCTTTATTAAGCGAATTCAGGAACATAAACGCAGGAATAATCCACACAGAGTTTTCGTCGGTTAAAAACAGACTTCATCAGATAAAGCAAGTGCAATGGTGCAGCTTGTTAAGTACTAAACCTCATTTTGATCAACCAATAATAAAATTACATTGTCATTCAAAAAATAAAATATATACCCCTATAGTAAAATGCTTTAAAAACCTTAATAATAATAATAATAATAATAATAATAATAATAATAATATGATCCATAAAAATAATGTTAAAAACTTGTTCAATAAAAAATGTTACATAAAACGTCTCAGTGGGTTCTACTTTATATGTTAAAAAAGAAATACAATCTAGGTGAAATCCTTTCAGCCAAAATTTAAGCAAGAAAAAACTCCATCTACTGTCATACAGATGAAATTACATTTGTACTATTTTATAGCTTTGCAGCTCTCTGTTTTAACACTGGGACAATGGAAATGTTGTCATTAAGTCCTGGAGGATTGTTTGCCTGAAGAACAATCTGCCAATATACTTCCTTGAATTTTATGGTCATTTCCCAAAGGCCATCCCTACCATCCTTGGGTATGCATTCAAGGACAAAAAAGCAGTATGTAGCTTGGTTACATTCCAAGGAGATCTTATAAAGTGCATTATTGATGTTATTATTACATATGTTGTAGTAATGTTCATAAACTCTCCTCTTAAGTGTCTGCTCAGTCTTACCTATGTAGAACTCCCCACATGGTTTGCACTGAGCTAAATATACCACTCCTAAGGTGTTGAAGTTGGAATAAACCTTACCTTCTATAAGCCTATTACGACTACTAATAAATATTTTTTCTTTGTTAGAAATATACTGGCACTGTTGAAATGCACCACAATTAAAAGTGCCTTTCTTTTTAATCATGTCCTTCTTCCCCTTAGCAAAACTTTGATTTTCCAATATATTTTTCATATGGTGTCCTTTCTTGAAAATTATGTCCACTGTCTTATTATGCAGCTTACTGATGTCACTTAACCTTGTAATTTTGTCCCATTCACTTAGAACTAAATTTCTAATGAAATTGGCATCATCATTATACTCAATAACAAACGCACTCTTGTAATGGTTGACGTTCTCATTGTTGGGTGAATTAGAAGCCGCACCCCCACCCCTAATACTCTTAATACCTACAACAGGGGCATATTTCTCAGTCCTCTGCTTAATAACGTCACTTCTAACTTATTTGATCAAGGCTGAGGGGTATCCACATTCCAGGAATATAGTTTCTAGCAATGCAAGTTCGATTTCAAAATCTGTATCCCGTGAGCATATTCTACTGGCCCTTAACATTTGTCCTTTGACTGTACCTCTCTTCTAGTGCATAGGGTGTGCACTTGAAAAATAGAGAAATGAGTTGGAAAAAGTTTTTTTCCTATTAATGGTGGACTTAAACTTATTATCCAGTTTGTGTACAGTGACATCCAAATAGTCGACTTTGTACTAATGTCATATGTGAACCTCAGAAAGTTGGTCATATTCTGGATATAATCAATAAATTCAAGTAACGTCTCCCTGGTGTCCACCCAAAAAAAGGCAGACATCGTCCTATCGCTTGTACAGGGAGCAACAGGAAGTGTATTGTGATTCATGTATGAATTTTTCTACCCACATGGAAAGACATTTGGCGAGTGGTTGGGAACGAGATGTGCCATCTTGAGTTCGTCCACGTACAAAGAACCTTTTCCATGTGGCTTCAATCCTTGTTGTAAAAGCCTTAACGCCATGTTACGGGAAAGATTTCAGGCCACGTCCAAAAGGAGCTCTGCTAAAATGGTCCCCAGGTTAGTGTGAGTTCTGGGGTGAAGTTACTGTTACAAACTGAAACTGGCAATGTGGTATACTAGCCAGTACAATATGTGGGTCTGTAAGTTAATTAGTCCCACTGTCTTATAAAGATCTACTGAGAAATGCACTGTTTATTTGAATTAAGGTATTCAGTATTTTTTGTTATTGAGATGTACATTTCTACGTACTTGTTGAAATGAATTGTAGTAGTACGGTAATGAATGGAATTTGTGGCATTTATCAGGCGTGTTAAAGTATTATACACTAGAGTATAAGTAGTTGTCATACCTCTCAACTGCGTTTTTATTATGAGTCTCAAAAATTGTATGCTTTGTTTCCCTGAAACTACAAACATTCGAAATAAATGCTTCTGAAAGGTAGAACCAAGTCAAACATGTGAACACCTAATCGGGATACTGTTTATTTATTTGACATTTTATTACCAGGAAAGTCCAACTGGTCAGAAGCCAATTTTCGGTGGAGATCCAGGGAGAAAATCTCCAAATAATAACACAACATTCTAAGAACAATAGTTTTTACAGTTTTCAAAATTAAAACAAAAATATCTGCATAACAAATTAGATGTAATATAAAAACATTGGTTAAGAATTGATACAGATTGTATGGCAATCTTTTAATATTTAGAGAAATCTTAGACAGTTTGCAGAGAAATTATAGGCAAGTTAGCCTAATTCAAACAGGAATTGCAATAAGAAGTGAAGGAAAAAAATAAGTTTATGGTATATATAGAGAGAGAAAGTCTGTGAAGAGAATTTGATAGATGGGGTCTATGTCACATGGCTGAAATCTCATTTGATTGAGTTTCATTTAACCAAGACCAAAATAACTATTTTTCGGGGTACTGAAGACTCACTTGACAAACTCATTATACTGAAAGCTTACAATGCTGAATTTCAAAATACTAACTTGTAAACTATAGACAAGCACACTTACACCACCAATGACTAACTCTTTCCAGAACTTAAACTACTAACATATCCTCTTAACAGAAACCGGACAATATAAAACCAAGCTAGGTGGGGGGCTATGCCCCCCACACTCCCCCTAACTATATATACTAACTCCAGGATCGCATTACAGTGGGAAAAAGGACATATAACTTTTACTTACTTTACAGTAGTCTACATGGTGCCACTACTGCTGGGAATGCATAACATATCCGCCTTATTAATTTAGATACTTCCCATAAAAATGTAAACAGACGCGTTACAGTACAACACTACTTTCTACATGACTATCGATATTCCGAAAATCAGCACTATAAGTTAGAGTAATTCTTTTTATCACAAGTAAGTCACAGGAGAAGGGAAATCCCACATCAAGTCTATGGCTTACAATTCAGTATGATGAGATTCAGTCAAATGATTTTCAGTGTTTTGAAAATTCGATTGATGGTCTCGGTCAAATGAAATTTCAGTTATGTGAAGTAGACACGATAGAAGTGAGGAAGTAAGTGAAGAAGGGACAGTAAGATGCACTCAGGTCCTCAACAACAGGTACAAATACAACTCTGACATTGTACATGTGGGTGTGAAAGACCTGCGATGTACCTTCCTGGACTACATGAAAAGACGGCTTGCACCTATCACCCCTGGGCTTTTGGATATTGGCAAAGGCTCTTGCTACCCCCATAGTGCCTTTTTTAGGCAAGGCTCAAAAGACAAACCCACCTCCATAGGTATCACAAGGGATAAGAAACTAAGAGTAGTGCTACTTAACGCCAGAAGTCTAAACCTCAAGATGCATGCACTCGAAACTCTCCTTAGCATGGAGAACATCGATATCTATGCAGTAACAGAAACCTGGTTCAAGGCTCCCGAGAGCACCCCAGCACTACCAGGTTATACCTCATACCATGCTTTTCGGCCCCAAAACTTGGACCGAACCACAAAAGGAGGGGGAGTATCAATATTCATCAAAGATACCCACACCTCCAGGTTGGTGGCACAGCACGAAGCATCGGAGACTATCCATGTGCAACTAACAGTGGGTAAAACTGCCTTCCAGTTTATAGCATGCTACAGACCACCCTCCCAAACCCAGGAACTCCACTCGGCCTTCCTGAGAACACTGGAAAATATGAAGGTCTCTCCAAACACCATTATACTGGGCGACTTCAACTACCCAAACATAGACTGAGAGCATTACTCTAGCTCCAACACCCTAGCCCATAGGTTCCTAGAATTTATAAACTCAAATGCTATGGAACAACTTGTTACCACTCCCACAAGAGGGGAAAACATACTGGACCTGATCATCACCAACATGGGGACTCTATGCTCCAGACCAGAAGTGTATCCCTCACTGGTAAGATCAGACCATAAACTAATCTCACTGGATATTCACATTCGACCCCACCCCCTGCCCAGAAAACCACAGTGAAAAACTTCTCTAAAGCAAATTTCACACTCCTCAAAACTGAGGTGGAATCCTTCAAAGCCCCCGGACCTGTGGAAAATACGGCCCAGACCGCAGAATCCTTTATAAACGCATTCTATGAACACCTTCAGGAATGCATGGATCATGCAATCCCAAATAAAACCAAGACCCAATCCTCCAAAGGCAGACGTCCTGTCTGGTGGACCCCAGCCATAAACAAACTATACAATAGAAGGTGGAAGCTACTACATGACAGAGCAAAATCCCAAAAAGGGAAGGCATCTCTGATCAGTATTAGCAAAAAAGTATGGGCACTCATAAAATCGTCTAAGGCCAGCTTCGAGAGAAAAATTGCACAGGACACTAAGGATAATCTCAAGGCTTTCTTTAGTTATGTTAGGAACCTCATGGAATTCACAGATATGCTCAGAATTAGTCCAAAATGACAAAAAATACACCAAACCCACAGACATTGCCAACATCCTAGCTGACAGGTTCAGCGCAAACTTCTCCCCCCCCCCCTCCCCACCAAAAGGGCAAATATCTATCCCAGCAGAGTGCTGCCCCCCTGAAATCTCAGATGCTCAGGTAAGAACCGACCTCTCCAAAGCAAAAAACACAGCATCAATGGGACCAGACGGTGTCCCAGGCTGCGTCCTACATGAACTCCAAGAAGAGCTAAACCCAAACATAAAACTACTGTTCAGTCTCAGCCTTACTACAGGATATGTACCCAAAGAGTGGCGTACAGCAACGGTGGTCCCTCTCCACAAAGGTGGTGCCTCAACGGATCCTGGAAACTATCACCCCATAAGCCTGACTAGCTTGGTCTGCAAAGCTATGGAAAGGATCATCATGGACCTTATAAATAAAGATATTGGGGACCTACAGACACTGGATCCTACCCAGTTCAGCTTTGTTAAGGGCAGATCCTGCCTCTTAAACCTGATCGATTTCTTTGAAACAGTCACCAAGGCCATTGACGAGGGGAAGGTGGTCCACACAGCCTACCTGGACCTCGCATAAGCCTTCGATACAATACTCCACTCAGGCATTATAGATAAGCTCACCAGCTTAAATATAAACCCCTATGTCTCTAGATGGGTTGCAAACTGGCTCAAGGACAGAACCCACATGGTTAGAATTGCTGGAGCCATGTCAGACTCCAAACCAGTTACAAGTGGGGTCCCACAAGGTTCAGTCCTGGGACCTCTCTTGTTTGGTATATATTTCTCAGAGGTACAGGCCAACACGGAAGGACTGTGGCTGACCAAGTTCGCAGATGACTGCAAACTGGGCGCCATAATCGACTCTCCAGCCGACATAAGCATCCTCCACCTCATAGAAACAGACAACTGGTGCCAGAGCCATGGCCTCAAGCTAAACGCCAAAAAGTGTATAGTCATCCCCTTTGGCAAAAACAAAGTGCCCACAAATTACCACATAAGTGGTAATCCATTAAGTACGGAAGAAGCAATTAGGGACCTGGGGACCCAAGTTGATAGCAATCTCTCATTTGACAACCACGTGGCCAAAGTGGTTAGAAAAACATTTTATATAGCCCACCTAATCATGAAGGGATTCACATCTAGATCAGGGGAGGTCATCGTGCCTCTTGACTCATCCCTCATCAGGCCCATAATTGAGTACAATGCCCCTTTTGGGATGTACCTTACCAGACACCTGCAGCAACTGGAAAGACCCCAAAAGTACCTCACCAAGAGGATCAAAGGGCTCAAACAGATGCCATATGCTGCCCGATTAAAGAAACTCCAGCTCTACTCAGTGGCATACCGCCTGCTCAGAGGCGATCTGTGCCTGACGTATAAAGCCA
The DNA here is from genome assembly GCF_019279795.1 of Protopterus annectens. NCBI lineage: Eukaryota > Metazoa > Chordata > Ceratodontiformes > Protopteridae > Protopterus > Protopterus annectens. Next base: position 549,413,520 of record NC_056730.1, on the reverse strand, counting down.
TGTCCGGAATTAATGGACATGCTGCACCTCAGAAAATCCAAATCCCATCGAGCTACGCGCTCGAGAGACTTGAACCTCAGCACTGAAATAAATAGGACATGCTGGAGGGACAGATTCATAACCCAGAGGCTCCCTTCACTCTGGAATAAAATCCCAGTCCAGGTTAGGCAGAGTCCCTCATTGACTCTCTTCAAGAGGAATCTTGATGAGTAGATGGGGGATCGTAGGTTTACCCCGGGTATCACTTCTGTGTCACTGTTAGACAGAGGCACAGTATACTAACCTCGAAAAAGGGCATAGCAAAATTAATTTAAAATGGGTGGCAAAAGCCAAACACACTCTGGCTAGGCTTATAAATGCCCTAGGGCAGATAGCCTAGTATGAACCTATGAACCTATGAAGAGACCTGGAGGAGCTCTCGGATTATGTAGCCCAGGCGGGTATGACCCTAGCCCTAAGCAGCATCCTACCATCACTCAGAATACCACAGTACAAGCAGAAAATGATTCATAGGTTCATAGGTTAGTACTAAGCTAGCTGCCCTTGCGAGCCATTTTAAGCCTAGCCAATTATCCCTTGTGAGACTCAAACCCTGCACCTTGTGTTTGTAAGGCAAACACCTTAATCATTAGGCCACCCTCCCATCCCAATATATATATATATATATATTTTATAATTAGATTCATAGGTTAGTACTAGGCTAACTGCCCTTGTGAGCCATTTAACCCTAGGTAGTTATCCCCTGTGAGATTCAAACCCTGCACCTTGTCTTTGTAAGGCAAACACCTTAACCATTAGGCCACACTCCCAACAAATAAACAGCCTCTGCAAGGCTCAAACCCAGGACCCTGCACACCATAGACAAAGTGATTTACCACTAAGTCATGCCAGATATATTGATTTCAACAATTGGCTAAGCTTCTGGTGTCATTCTAAGGGGATCCAGCATCTGTCCGCCTGGGATGACGTGATTGACAGACCTTGATGCTTTGCCAGAGATGGCCTGCATCTGTTACCCCTGGGCTTCCAAATACTGGCCAAGGCTCTTGCCACCCCTATAGTGCCTTTTTTTAGGCGGTGTTCCAAACACCAAATTACCACCATAACAGCTACAAATAAATGCAATCTGAGGGTCATGCTGCTCAATGCTAGAAGTCTAAAGCTCAAAATGCACTCGCTTGAAGCACTCCTTAAAATGGAGAACATTGACATTTGTGCCATAACAGAGACCTGCTTCAAGACAGCAGAAAGCACCCCTGCACTACCAGGCTATAACTCATTCCACACCTTTCGGCCCCAGAACTTGGACTGAAGCTCCAAAGGTGGTGGTGGTTCCATATTCATAAAGGATGCGCACACCTCCAGACTGGTAGCCCAACATAATGCATCTGAGATACTTCAGGTGCAGCTAACACTGGGTAAGACAGCGATTCAGGTCGTAGCCTGCTACAGATCCCCAATAATGTCCCAAGACTCACACTCCACATTCCTAAGCACCCTGGAGAATATTAGGGTCCAACCTAACACTCTCATACAGAACAACTTCAACTACCCCTCCATTAATGGGAAAATTACTCATGTGCCAATACACCTGCCCAATGTTTCCTGGAATTCATCAATTCCAGTGCCCTGGACCAGCTTGTTCTTATCCTCACTAGAGGTAGCAACATCCTTGACCTGGTCATTATTAACATGGGCGACCATTGCTCTACACCAATAGTCAACTTCCCCATTTAGCTCCGACCACAAACTAATCACCTTGGAAATCCACATTCCTCACCCCCACCCCACCCCACCCCCGCAAAGGTAACCACCATGAAAAACTTCTTCAAAGCTAACTTTGGGCTCCTAAAAACAGAGTTGGCTAACTTCACGGCACCCATGCAAATGGCGATCAGTTGCATGACCGTTGACACCAATGCACTGTACAAACATGTACACAAATGCATGGATCTCGCCATACCCAATAGAACCAAGACTCTCTCTTACAAAAAAAGGAAGCCAATTTGGTGGTCCCCTGCCATAAACAAACTCTACAACAGAAGGAAGAAATTGATGGGGAATAACGTGAAGTCCCAAGAATGGAAAAACTCCCTTATCAGCCTCAACAAAAAGTTGAGATCCCTCATCAAATCCTCTAAAGCTAGCTATGAAAACAGAATTGCAGCAGATAGTAAAGACAACCACAAGGCCTTCTATAGTTATGTACAGAATCTCCACGGCAATACACAGATTTGCTCTGACATACTGCACAATGGTACTTCTTATACCAAGCCGAAAGATTCGGTGCCAACTTTACCCTCACCAAGGGACCATTCACAATACCAGTAGATTGCCAGGCACCCAGTATTACTGCTGCACAGGTTAAAATTGCACTGTCCAAGGCCAACAATACAGCATCTATGGGACCTGACAATATCCCCGGCTGTGTTCTACATGAACTACAGAACGAACTGGCACCTCACCTGTGTGCCCTGTTCAATCACAGCCTCGCCTTAGGCTTTGTCCCTACCGAAAGGTGCACTGCTACAGTCATCCTTCTCCACAAAGGAGGAGCGACTACAGACCCTGGGAGCTATCACCCCATTAGCCTGACGAGTCTGATATGCAAAGCTATGGAACGCATCATCATGGATCTAATAAACAAAGATATAGGGAATCTCCAAACTCTGGATCCCACACAGTTTGTTTTTGTGAAGGGTAGATCATGCCTGCTCAACTTGGTCAACTTCTTTGAGTCAATCACTGGAGCTGTGGATGAAGGCAAGGTGGTTCATATAGCCTACCTTGATCTGGCCAAGGCCTTGGATACCATTCCCTGTTCAGGAATCATAGAAAAACTCACTAAGCTAGGCATCAACCCCTATATTACTAGGTGGGTTGCAAACTGGCTCACAGGTAGAACCCACAGTGTGAAAGTAGCTGACTCCAAGTCAGACTGCTGACCAGTCACGAGTGGAGTCCCACAAGGTTTGGTCATGGGTCCTCTCCTGTTTGGTATCTACTTCTCTGAAGTCCAGGCCAACAGACTCTGGCTGACAAAGTTCGCAGACAATTGCAAGTTGGGAGCTATTATTAACTCCCCGACTGATGTTGACATCTTACAGAAAGGCCTCACTGAGACAAACGACTGGTGTCAGAACCATGGCCTTAAGGTCAATGCCAAAAAATGCGTCATCATCCCCTTTGGGAAAAACCCGGTTCCCATGAATTACCACATTGATTGTCCATTGAACACAGAAGGCATTATAAGAGATCTGGGAACACAAGTTGCTATCAACCTCTCTTTTGACCACCACATTACCACTTTGGTCAGAAAGTCCATGTGGCACATCTCATTACTAAGGGTTTTGCATCCAGGAAGAAAGAGGTCATTGTCTCCCTCTACTCTTCCCTCATTAGGCCAGTCATCGAATACAATGCCCCATTTTGCATGTACCTCACTAAACACCTGCAACAACTTGAGAGGCCACAAAAGTACCTCACAAAGAGGATCCTGGGCCTTAAACATTTGTCCTATATGGACAGACTAAAAAACTCCAACTATTCTCTGTCTCATATCACCTACTTAGAGAATATCTCTGCTTGACTTACAAAGCCATGTCTGACCCAACTCTGTTAGAAATGCTACATCTAAAGAAATCCCAATCCCTCTGTACCACATGCTCCAGAGACCTCAACCTAATTACCACAAACAACAGAACATTCTGGAGTTAGAGATTCATAACCTAGAGACTGCCCATGCTATGGAATAGATGTCCCATACATGTCAAGCAGAGCACTTCACTGGCCCTCTTCAAGAGAAATCTGGATGAGTGGATGGGAAATAGAAAATTCACCCTAGGGATCACTCCAGTGGCTTTACTCTACAGAGGCACTGGGAGCTAAGGTTGGGTGGCACGATGCCAGGGTAATCTTATGGGCTAGGCTTGTAAAGGCTCCAGGGCCATTAGCCTAGTACACACCTATGGACCTATAAGAAATGAAAATGTGCTTATTTACATTTAGGGGTGCAGTTTATTCTGGTTTTGAGCAATAACAGTGCTTGATTTTAGTACCAATTTGAGTACCAAATAGCACATATCTCACACTTGGCTACTTAGAAACATGCGTTTAAAAAAGTGAGTGAGTGAGAAAATGATTCAAAGATATAAACATGTTGGCAAAAAGTACAATGTATAATCTGTAGATTTTAAGAAAATAACAGAGAGCATTGGACTGGTGCGTAATCGTTGTCATAAATGTAAATGCAACCAGAGTATGTGGTACATGCTGCATCATGGCACTTCCTTCCCCAACCATGGTGTAAGCCCATCCTTAGGAATGGGGGGCACACTAGGATAAATTGCACAAATGTCAGTTTCAAATTCATCACATGTTGGTGTTCTTTTATGGTGTTCTTTTTCTTTATTTCTGTTTTAAGTGCAGTACATTGGACAAACATTAACTACAAATAAGCAAAACTAGCAATGGTATGAACATTTTTATTTATCTGCTTACTATTTGATAACTGGTTAGGTGGATGCAGTTAAGTCATTACACCACAGGTACCAGTATGATTCCTTCATTGTCCATGTAGGTGTAAATGACCTGAAGCGTATCTCTCTGGGCTATATGAAGAGTGAGACATTACGGAGCACTAAGAATGTGTCTCTGTCTGGTATGAGACTGGCATTGAGAAGCATATTATCAGCACCAAGGATGATGCCACAATATAAGCAAAAGTTGATTGATTTTAACAATTGGCTGTCTCTCTGGTGTCAATCTAAGGGATCCAATCAGTATTTGTCAGCTTAGGAGGACATGGTTAATGCACTGCTTTGCCAAGGGTAGTCTGCACTTGTCGCCTCTGGGCTTTTGAGTACTGGCTAAAGGTATATACACCCCATAGTGCCTTTTTTAGGCAATGCCAAATTGACCATTCAGAGCTTCCTTGTGCCTGACTTTGGCACCTGTGATTACAAGGCTTGGATTGCTTCTAAAACCATCTAGACCTACAAAGTTGATTAGTGTATTTTTTGCACTTGCTCTAATTGTTTTGGTGATATTTAACATTCTGTACTGCATTTATGGATTTTGCTGACTATATCACTGTTTTTCAGCCTGCACTTGTTAAAGAAATGCCATATGTTTGTTACTGTACTGCTATTAGGTTGTTTTAACAGTATTCTGATATTTTCTAACCTCCTCCTGATAATGCAAAAGCTGTTGAGTTTGCCAAATTTCTAAGGTTTGCAAAGTTTTTGTGTTGTGAATTTTTCTCAGGGTTAGTGAACTTATTTCCAAGGATTCCTGCTTTTGTAGGAATTCTGACCGCTGTTGTAAATCATTTGTTACAGCACTTGAGCTCAAAATCAGTTTGTTTTACATTTAGAGGATTCTTTTATACTCTGGTGGGAGCAGAGAGCTAAATTCAGCCCGTCCAAGGTTGGAACTACTAGTTGATAGCTTATATGATTTTATCTGATTGGCCTGATGGTTTTACTTTATCAAAGTATTTCATCCTGCTGGTATGCAAACAAGGTTCTCTGTGCTTGCATGTAAACAAACCCCTAAAGTTTAAAATCCTCTATAGGAAATGTTCTCCATAGTTTCCCACTGTTCACAGCTGCTCAAAGAGCTGCAAGTTTATGCAGAGGGTGGTACCACTGCAGATCATCTAATACTATACTACTAAATACTCTCTCACTTTGACCTTGAAGTGACTGTCCCATACTCTTTCCCATCTAGAAATTGCTTCCTTGCCTTACATAGCATAGGCTAGTTTCAGAAATGCTGACTCTAGACTGTTTGGTATAACTGTGCTCTTAAACCAGCCATCTTACATTTAGGGCCTCCCTGCACCCTTTGGCAGAAATGTGTAGCTCAGGACCCATCTAAGTTGGGTATTGCTGGAGAAAGGCTGTTTGGGGCTTTCCCACTGGTAGTTTCTTTTAAATTACCTGTATATAAGCCTCACATTTACCAGTTGTTGTGCACTGTGCAGTGGCATTTAGCAGTGCCCTGTATAGATGCAAACACTTAGTAAAATTATTTTTCCCTTGAAACCTTCCAGTAGAACATCCCCAGGCTTGCCTTCTGAGCAAAGGACACCTCAGTTGTGCTCTAAGCAGCGTTCTCAGACTTATCATCCACAACCTACTATACACCGACTACCTTTGTTACTGCAAGTCAAACTAGCCCACTAGTTAAGCCTACGTACAGCTAATCCACTTCCTTCTCAAATACCACATTCAGAAAAATCCTGCCACAATGAACGGGCAGTTTCCCATCATTTCTCCTGCCAGCTTTATTGATATGGGCATCTTGAGACAATGTAGCAATTGCTTTGTGTATACCAACAATCATTTACTCCTAAAGCAAGCTAGCACTCTGTGTGAGAGATGCAAATATCCTGTGGAATTGGAGTCAATTCTCTCATGTAAAAACAAATTAAATATCAAACAAGTTGTCAACACACACGCTTCACCTCTCACAGAAAATAAGGTCATGACACATAAACCTATATATGTGGAGGTACTCGCTAAAAGCCTGCAAAAAGAACAGAGACCCCTCAAATGCACACCACACACACTCGCCACAAAGCAAAAAGAAACCACTGCACACATCAACACACACACAAACACACAACTGTGTCTCAACACATAAGCCCCTAAGGCAAAACACATCAAATGCCTTGGTAATGGGCAACTGCATAGTGAGACGCACAGATATTCCCCTCACCAGACTGGACCTGGAGAAGGTCACGGTCAGCTGCCTATCAGGTGCCATGATCCGTCAAATCATGCATGCACTCAAGTCACTCAGCAACAAGTACCATTATGACTCTGTCACACTCCATATTGGAATGAATGAATTGAGACGTACCTTTCTGGATTATATTTTATTTTATTTATTTTACATTTGTTGACTGGGATAGTCTGACTGGGTCCATTTTCAGCGGAGGCCTGGGAAGAAAAGCTCCACAGTTAAATTTTAACATACAAGGCCATGTCAAACCCAGAGATGCTGGACATGCTACACTTAAAGAAATCCAATCCCTCAGAGACACACGTTCCAGGGATCTAGGCCTTGTCATCACAATGAACAAAACATACTGATGGGATATGTTCCTGACCCAGAGATTCCCCAGACTCTGGAATAGACTGCCCATAAATGTCAAGCAAAGCGCCTCTTTGGTACTCTTCAAAAGGAACCTTGATGATTGGATGGGAGATAGGAAATTCACCCCAGGAATCATGTCAGTCGCCCTGCTAGACAGGGGTCAAGGGAAGTAAATACTGTGGGAATAAATAGCCAGGGAATTGTTATGGCAAGGCTTGTATAGGCCCTTGGGCCGATAGCCTAGTACCAACCTATGAACTATGTTTGTATATGTGGGGGCACAACTTGCCCCCACAGCAACACCCTTCAAATGGTGAAAAAATTCGCCTTCAAAGTAAATATAGCTATTTTTAAGAACTAGGTCTATTAATTTCATACAAACATGAAAATTGTTGTTTGTTAGACCACCTCTTGTGGCCAAGGCTTCTTCAAATCATAGAAAGCCAACGGCATGGGGTGCTACACTGAATACGTCGACTATGTCAATAGTTATAAAAAGGATGTCTTTATTGAATAAATCTGGTGTGATGGTTCTTAAAAAATCCCAAAAGTCTTCCACGATTTCATTCTCATTTAACCAAAGATTTTTCACTTTAAAGTATACAAACTTGGCTAGTTGTTCTGGTTTTGATCCTTCTCCTGAAACAATCAACCTCAGGGGTGGTTCCTCTATGTCCTTGTGTATTTTCGGTATGCCAAAAATGGAGGGTATTCTGGGTTTGTCATTTTTGAGATAAGAAAAAGTACTAAAACTAATACAGCCATCTAGTAGCATATCTTTAAGGGCCAAGTCTATCTTGTTATAGGCTATGTTTATCTCATTTCTAGAAGCAGAAATGTATTTGTCATCATCATTTAACACAGTTAACATCTTACTTTTATATAGAAATGTGTCCATAATGACAATCCCCCCTCCCTTGTCTAGTTTCATTACTCTCATATTCTTATCAAATCTTAGTTGATTCAAAATATATTTCTCATTTGTTGAAAGGTTGTAACTAAACTTGTTCTTAGTAATTTCCTTTTTCAGTTCGTTTTCAACCACCATTTCAAAATTTTTAAGTTGTGGGTGGAGGGGGGTTATATGTACTCTTCCTACGGAGTTCTTTGCTCTGGTCAGCTACAGGGTTCTGATTTCCTAAGATCTCCAAGTTAATTTTACGTACAAACAATTTTAAGTCAGTGATAGTTTTACTTGTATCACATTTCCTACATAGGATGAACTTCAACCCCTTCGACAGTAGGTCGAAGTGGCTAAGTGTTAAATTGATGCCACTATAGTTAAAGATGTTAAAGTTGTTGTATGTGTATTTATGCCCATCCTTAACAATATCAAAAATAGTTGTTACTGTCTCCCCCATCGTGTTGTTCTGCCCCTCAAACCCCCCACCCGTGCATACATTGGGTTGAACTGTGCTTGGTTCCTGTTTTTTATCCTTTTGGATCTGCGGAGGGGCGGAAATTCTAAAGGGTCATTTCTATAAACATAATTCCCATTCTGCCCTTGTAAATTCTGTCTTCCTTCACTGTCCCGTACATACTCTTGCTCAGATGTTTTATGTTCTAATTTATTCCATTCATTATTAGTAGTCTTTCTATTAGCTTTAGGTAAAGGATAGCTCCTGTTCTCCTTATATTCCAGTAGGTCTCTCTCGATTTTTCTTTTCTTTCTGTTAATAATAATGGTACATTTCTCATCCATACTTTTCCTCATATTAAAATATTTTTCTTTTTCTGAGTTGACTGTAAATAATAGGTCATTTATAATACATTCATTCATTTCAGTATTCTGTTTAAATAATTCTTCCATTTCACCAGTGTTCCATTTTATCATAGCTTTCATCAAATCAAACCCACATCTATCAAAAATATGTAACAGTTCATCATAAAATTCAGTTCCTTCCACAACATTATTTGGGAATTTAAAAACTCTCAAGCCCTTCGGTATCTTATATCTAGTGGTAGGCTATTCCAGGCCTTGGAAGGATTAAAGCTATAGACTAGCTGACCCATTTTGGTCCTTGGTTTGTAGATTTTTAGTAGGCCTTGTTCAGAACTGCGGAGTAATCTAGTGGGTAGTAATGAGAGATTAGAGATGAGACAGCTGGACAGAAAGAGGGTTTGTAGAGAATGGATTGAATAATCAGAAACTGATTATACCGAAGCAGGTTAGGTAATTCTAGCCAATTTAGTTATTTTAGTGAGAGACAGTGATGGGATTTGTAAGAATTTTGGGCAGCAAATCTAGCAATCCTATTATAAGTTGTTTCTAACTTGTTTAGTAGTCCAGTGTTGAGGCTGGTGAGAATTTGGGAGCTATAAAGTAAAGTGGGTAAGAGGTAGGCATTTGCAAGGGTTAGTTTTGCTGTTTTGGTAAGATATTTTTTGTTTCTATAGAGGAGACCTAGCTTGAGATGTGTTTTTCGGATACAATTACTGACGTGTAAATCAAAGGTTAGTCTATCATCAATAGTAACACCTAAGAGTTTTGTATTGGTGTCCACCTGTATTTGAGTATTACTTTGTGACAGTATGGAGAAGGAAGACTTTATGTGATTAAGGTTTTTAGGGAGAAAGAGTAGTAATTTGGTTTTCTTTGAATTAAAGATAAGTTGTTTTTCAGATAGCCAGTTTTCTACAGAGTTAAAAGAGGACTGTGTGTCTGATTTTAGTTGAGTTGGTGAAGGTAGCCAAGACCTACACTGGTGGAAATGTGGTCATGCCAGCAGAGAAAGTTGATACTGATAGGGCTGTAGTAGACATTTTATGTAACACTTTTTACTGTGGAAATGTGGTCATGCCAGCAGAGAAAGTTGATACTGATAGGGCTGTAGTAGACATTTTATAGGTTCATACTAGGCTATCTGCCCTGGGGCAATTATAAGCCTAGCCCGATTCTGTCGGCTTACGCCACCCCTTGATTTGAGTATACTGTGCCCTTTTTAAGGTTTAGTTTACTGTGCCTCTGTCTAATAGTGACACGGGAGTAATCCCTGGGACAAACCTACGATCCCCCATCCACTTATCGATATTCTTCTTGAAGAGATTCAGTGAGGTGCTCTGCCTCACATGAACTGGAATTCTATTCCAGAACGAAGGGAGCCTCTGGGTTATGAACCTGTCCCTCCAGCAAATTCTATTTATTTCTGTGCTGAGGTTCAAGTCCCTCGAGTGTGTGGCTCTAAGGGATTTAGATTTACTGAGGTGGAGCATGTCCATTAATTCTGGATTTGACATAGCTTTGTATGTCAGGCATAGATCGCCTCGAAGTAGGCGGTATGCAACTGAGTAGAGCTGGAGTTTTTTTAACCGAGCAGCATATGGCATCTGTTTGAGACCCTTGATCCTCTTGGTGAGATACTTTTGGGGTCTTTCTAATTGCTGCAGGTGTCGGGTAAGGTACATCCCAAAAGGGGCATTGTATTCTATGATGGGCCTGATGAGGGATGAGTAAAGGGCAGGATTACCTCTCTTGATCTAGATGTGAAACCCTTCGTGATGAGGTGGGCTATGTAGAAGGTCTTTCTAACCACTTTGGCAATGTGGTTTTCAAAGGAGAGATTGCTATCAACTTGGGTCCCCAGGTCCCTAATAACTTTCTCTGTACTTAATGGGTTTCCGCCTATGTGGTAATTTGTGGGCACATTGTTTTTGCCAAAGGGTATGACTATACATTTTTGGCATTTAGCTTTAAACCATGGTGCTGGCACCAGTTATCTGTCTCTGTGAGACCTTTTTGAAGGATGTTTGTGTCAGCTGGAGAGTTGATTATGGCGCCCAGTTTGCAGTCGTCTGCGAACTTGGTGAGCAATAGTCCTCCCACGTTTGCCTGTACCTCGGAAAAGTATATACCGAACAAGAGTGGTCCCAGGACAGAACCCTGTGGGACGCCACTTGTGACCGGTTTCGAGTCTGACATGGCTCCAGCAACTCTCACTCTGTGGGTTCTGTCTTTGAGCCAGTTTGCGACCCATCTTGTGACATAGGGGTTTATATTTAAGCTGGATAGCTTATCCATGATGCCCGAGTGGGGTATTGTGTCAAATGCCTTTGCAAGGTCCAGATAGGCTGTGTGGACTACCTTCCCTTCATCTATGGCTTTGGTGACTGTTTCAAAGAAGTTAACCAGGTTCAAAAGGCAGGATCTGCCCTTGACAAAGCCGAACTGGGTAGGATCTAGTGTCTGTAGGTCCCCAATGTCTTTGTTTATGAGCTCCATGATGATCCTCTCCATAGCCTTGCAGACTAAGCTAGTCAGGCTTATGGAGCGATAGTTTCCAGGGTCCGTAGAGGCTCCACCTTTGTGGAGTGGGACCACTGTTGCTGTACGCCATTCTGTGGGCACATATCCTGTAGTGAGGCTGAGATTGCATAGCTGTTTTATTTGAGGGATTAGTTCCTCTTGTAGTTCATGTAGGACGCAACCTGGGACACCATCTGGTCCCATGGAAGCAGTGTTTTTTGCTTTGGAGAGGGCAGCCTTCACCTGAGCATCTGAGATGTTTGGGAGACAGCCCTCTGCCGGGATAGATACTAGCTCTTTTGGGGGGGGGGGGTGGAGAAGTTTGCACTGAACCTGTCTGCCAGGATATTGGCGATGTCTGTGGGTTCAGTGTATTTTTGTCGCTTAGAATCAACTCAGAACAAGTCTGGGAGTTGCATCCCAGGTTTCTAACATAACTGAAAAAGCATTATGATTGTCTTTGGTGTCCTGTGCAATTTTTCTCTCGAAGCTGGCCTTGGAGGATTTTATGAGGGATCGTAATTTTTTGCTAGTACTGATCAGAGATGTCTTCCCTATTAGGGATTTTGCTCTATCATGTAGTAGCTTCCTCCTTCTGTTGTACAGTTTATTTATGGCAGGGGTCCACCAGACTGGACGCCTGCCTTTGGATGATTGAGTCTTGGTTTTGTTTGGGATAGCATGATCCATGCATTCCTGGAGATGTCCGTAGAATGCATTTATATAGGATTCTGCAGTTTGGGCTGTAGTTTCCACTGGCCCTGGGGCCTTGAAGGATTCCACTTCGGTTTTGAGAAGTGAGAAGTTCGCTTTTGAGAAGTTTTTCACTGTGTTTTCTGGGCTGGGGTGGGGTCGGGATGTGGACATCCAGTGAAATTAATTTATGGTCTGATCTTACCAATGAGGGATATACTTCTGGTGTGGAGCATAGAGTCCCCATGTTGGTAATGATCAGGTCTAGTATGTTGTCCCCTCTTGTGGGAGTGGTGACTAGTTGTTCCATAGCATTTGAGTTTATAATTACCAGGAATCTTTGGGCTAAGGTGCTGGGGCTTGAGTAGTGCTCCCAGTCAATGTTTGGGTAGTTGAAGTCGCCCAATATAATGGTTTTCGGAGAGATCTTCAAGTTCTCCAATGTTTTCAGGAAAGCCGAATGGGATTCCTGACTTTGAGAGGGTAGTCTGTAGGATGCTATAAACTGAAAAGAAGTTTTGCCCACTGTTAGTTGCACATGGATGGTCTCCGATACTTCGTGCAATGCCACTAACCTGGAGGTGTGGATATCCTTGATAAATATGGAAACTCCCCCTCCTTTTGTGGTTTGGTCCGAGTTTTGGGTCCGAAAAGCATGATATGAGGTATAGCCTGGTAGTGCTGGGGTGCTCTCTGGAGCCTTGAACCAGGTTTCTGTCACTGCACAGATATCGATGTTCTCCATACTGAGGAGAGCTTCGAGTGCATGCATCTTGAGGTTAAGACTTCTGGCGTTTAGCAGCATTACCCTTAGTTTCTTGTTCCTTGTTCTGTCTATGGTGGTGGGTTTGACTTTTGAGCCTTGCCTAAAAAAGGCACTATGGGGGTGCAAGAGCCTTTGCCAATATCCGAAAGCCCAGTGGTGACAGGTGCAAGCCGTCCCTAGCGAAGCAACGTGGCTTGTCGAGCATGTCATCCCAGGCTGACAGACACTGGATCCCCTTTGAATGACACCAAAATTTTAGCCAATTGTTAAAATCGATCATTTTGTCTTTGTACTGTGGCATCATTCTAGGTGAGGGTAAGATGCTGCTCAAGGTCAGGGTCATACCAGCCTGGGCTACATGATCAGAGAGCTCCTCTATGTCTCTTTTCATGTAGTCCAGGGAGGTCGCCTCAGGTCATTTACACCAGCATGTACAATGACTGAGTCATATTTGTATTTGCTTTGGAGTGACCTGAGTGCTTGCGTTATGTGTCGGATCCTAGCACCCGACAGGCAGCTCACCGTGACCTTCTCTTTATTCAGCCTGGTGAGCGGGACGTCAGTGTGTCTGACAATAGAGTCACCAAGAGTATCAGGTGTGTTATTCAGCCTTAAGGACTGTGGCTGCTTGGCACACTGACTTTGTGGGTTATGTGTTGTGTGTGTTTTGTTTTGAGGTAGTGTTTGCTTGGATGTCTGCTTTGGAGGTCTCTGTTGCTTAGGCAGATTTTTATTTAGAGCCTCCGAGTATGTTTTTGCGTATTTATGTGTTTGGTTTGCTGATGTGGTGGGACTATGTGATACTGGAATTGTGTTGTGTGAGGTTACCTTCTCCTCCTGACTGGTTACACCAGTTTTGAGATGAGAGAGCTCAGCCTCCAGTTTGGCTAAATAGTTGCATCTCTCACATATATTTGAACCTGTTTGGAGGAGGAGAGGGTTGTCCGTGTACATGAGACAGTTGTAACATTGCATCAAAATTCCCAGATTCACCAGCTGGACTGGAGAGGAAACCACTGACTGACCTTTGGACATGCCTGAGTAATAGGGAAACTGAATTTAAGACGGGCCAGTAGAGGACAGGGTAATCGTAGAGAGTATAAGAGTAAGTAGTGCTTATGGTTTAATAGTGCTAACTTGTAGGATTACTTAATTGGACCAGTGAAGGGCCTTAGAATGAGAATATGGTGTTTAAATTGAGAGATAGAGCAGTTCTAAGGGAAAAAGTGAAGAGCAGACTTTGTGGAGCCACGAATAGTTTAAACCCAATTAGGCGGTGCTGCCCGTTGTTGCGCTATGCTCAAAACTACGCAAAACTGAGCAAAAGAGGGTTTTAAGAGAGGAAGATGAAGGAGTTTTGGAATTGACCCAAAATGGCCAATAAAACTACAGTTTCAAGTCAGTAACCACTCCCACAGGGGCAGGCAGGCTGCTCAATGTTTTTCACTGCCACTGATCAACAGAGAGACTTTCCTTTAGCCCAAGCAAAAGATGGCCTCACAGAAACTTACAAACAGTTCAAGAACAGCAAGCCTGTAACTGAACTTTTTTAAATCTCAGAAAAGTGGGAAAAAGCAAGATTTTTTTTTGTTTTTTTGTTTTTTTCAGAGATAGCAGAGGTTAACAAGTATCAACAAGTTATAACAGTGCAGTAAATGACCCCACACAATAGTGCTAGGCCAAAGACAGATAAAATGCAAGTTTTGAGAAAAAAAATGATTTTAAAAATAAGTGCAAACAGGAAATTCAGTAAACAGCTCTAGGTTGTGCTCTAAATACAGTTACTAATGCAGAAATCAAATTTAACAAGCCAGAAAATGCTCAAAATAGGCGGCTATGCAGAAAAACTTAGCAAACAGAGGAAAAATACTTAAAGTCTCAAAAGTGGCTCCTTTCTTCTCTCAGCGTTTTCTCCTCTTGGTGGGTGCTTCACCAACAGCCAACAAGCCTGAAAAGACGCCAAAACCACGAGGCAACCAGGTTTTAAGAGAGGAAGATGAAGGAGTTTTGGAATTGACCCAAAATGGCCAATAAAACTACAGTTTCAAGTCAGTAACCACTCCCACAGGGGCAGGCAGGCTGCTCAATGTTTTTCACTGCCACTGATCAACAGAGAGACTTTCCTTTAGCCCAAGCAAAAAATGGCCTCACAGAAACTTACAAACAGTTCAAGAACAGCAAGCCTGTAACTGAACTTTTTTAAATACAAAAAAGCGAAGGAGCAAACACCAAAAACTACTTGAACAAATTTATTGTAAGCGCTTTCGGAAAACCAAATAGCTTTCCTTCTTCAGACAAACTCCATTTAAGAATCAAACCTATATATACTTTCCCTAATAACATAATAATCAGCTTGATTGCAATTACCTATTTAAAGCAACATAACATCTATAAAAAACTTTTCCTACAAAAATAAACTTTAAAAATCATACATTAACCATTGTATAAATATAAAAATAAGAATAATAAAAATGTTATATTTACTTTTACAACACAACCTTAACAACCCTACTTAAATAAAATAGATAATTTTTCATGTTATTATCTTCTTAATGCAATATATTTTAACACGTTAAAAAAGTTAATAGTTAAAAAAGATCTAACAAATGCTCTAGCACGACATATTGGTGAATACTCTGACCATAATTTTAAATTTATGGTCTTGAAGCATATAAATGATGATATTAGAGTAGGACCTTGGCAGATTCTGTTAGAAAATGAAGAACTGTTCTGGCAGATTAGAACTGCAGCACATTTATTTCCTGGGCTTAATGAGTACACATCTATTCGGTGCGTGTTAAAATATATTGCATTAAGAAGATAATAACATGAAAAATTATCTATTTTATTTAAGTAGGGTTGTTAAGGTTGTGTTGTAAAAGTAAATATAACATTTTTATTATTATTCTTATTTTTATATTTATACAATGGTTAATGTATGATTTTTAAAGTTTATTTTTGTAGGAAAAGTTTTTTATAGATGTTATGTTGCTTTAAATAGGTAATTGCAATCAAGCTGATTATTATGTTATTAGGGAAAGTATATATAGGTTTGATTCTTAAATGGAGTTTGTCTGAAGAAGGAAAGCTATTTGGTTTTCCGAAAGCGCTTACAATAAATTTGTTCAAGTAGTTAAAGTAGTTTTTGGTGTTTGCTCCTTCGCTTTTTTGTGTTTTCAACAGTTCGTGGTATCTTGTGTATTTAGTCGTTTGTATGGCAAGCGGAGACGGAGCCTCACCACAAAACTCTATGTTTTCACAAACTGAGCCGAATGGCGGATCTGCGATGTCTCATGGATCTAAGACACCTAATTCTTTCAATGCTGAGGAAGCGAATGCTGAATGCAACCTTACAGCCCTCATTCAAGTGCTTATGGGTCGTGTGGAGCACTTGACTCAACGTTTAGAGCGTTTGGACAATAACGCTAATGCTTTTTGTTCAGGGAATGCTACCATCACCAATTACACGTCATCTCCAGGTGCGCAACAAGCCACAGGGACAATTCCTAAACAAAGAAATGGTATTATACATCAGTCTGCTAACCCCATTAACGTTAGTGCTAATGACAATTCGTTTGGGCTTCCAGAAATTCCAGCTGGGCAGAGGACTAGGTCGCAACGAGATGAAACTGCGTCCCAAGGTAACTGCCCATTAAATGTTGGTAATGATTCTGCACCAAGTATTTTAAACTTTTTGAATAACAGTAATTTTTTTAATTTAAAAGTTACTGATGATTCTCTAGAGCAACCGGAAGAGACTGTTAGTAATATTGCCTTGCTCATTAATGACTTTGATGGTAAACTTTTCAGATGCAAAAAATTGCAACTGGAAATCGCTTATTTTGAGGAATGCCTAGCTAAGAAAATTGTACCAAAAGGGCTAAGGCAATGGCGATTTCCTGTTGGCTTAGTGGAAGGGTCACACTTCCATCAACAACTACTTCTGCTGTTCGACAAACAAGGGTTTGAATTTATTGACTTGTTAGTTAGACAGTACAAACATCAAGTGGATGAGCTCAAGAATGAGCTAGAATTGCTTGAACATTCCATTAAAAGTAACTTAGACTTTAATAGGTATAAATACGACTACATTCGTATTTTTACCAGTATTGAAGCAACTATGGCTAAACTTTTAAACAACAAGAAGAAAAAAATCACCAGAGACGTACAACAGTATGCCACGAATAGAGCGTACCCTCGTCCACCTTCTGTTGTGCAGTCACATATGGGGAGTAATACAGCATCTAGTAATAAAGCTTTAGGGCATGACACTGATTTAGTCGAAGACCAACTTGAAGATGGTGAAGATAATTTAGGAGAAGCTTTACATAACGATGACCACAATAATCAACGTAATATAAATGACGGCGTTAATAATGGTAACAAGAAAAACAGTAACAATAAGGGGAATAATTCTACAAATTTAAACAGGAAACAGGGTTTTCCCCAGGGGCAGAATGGTCAACAAAGGAACTTGAGATCGAACAGGAATCAACCGAATTCGATGAACAAACACAACCAGAGGAGGAGATAACCTATGTTTCTAATTCTCCTGTTATCACCTCAAGTACAAAGGGTGACTTTAAAATATATAACTACACTTGTTTTAATATTGATCAAGAACTAGTTGACTTTTTGTCAAAAGGTCTCTCCTTTGTGCCTGATACACATTTTGATTGTGTTAAAACTATAGTCGACTTAAAGTTATATGTACGTAAGTTGAATTTGAAAGCACTTCTAGGGGAAGGATCAACTCTTACTAGTTCCTTTAGATTAGCTAGCCTATTTAACCCACCCTTACATGATTGCTTACGATGCTTTGAAAAATTTGTGAGATGGATTTCAGAGCACTGGATAATAACAAATCCAAACAAAAATACAATAACCTTAATATCAGTAAAGACCAACGTGATTTTATTAAAGTGTTGGGTGAATGCAATATCAGGGTTATGAAACCTGATAAAGGTGGGGGATTGGTCTTTATGGACCAACACGTATATGTGGCAAAAATGATGGAACAACTTAATACTGAGTTTTATAGGCTGTCAAGTATCAATGAGGTCAATACTGCATATTATAAGATTAGGGGCGTTTTGGAAGACCTCTTTTTAGAAAGGTTTATAGATATTGACCTATATAGATACCTGAATATTTCTGCCCCCAAATTACCAGCACTTTTTGGCACACCAAAAATTCATAAATCTGTGGATGACCCTCCGTTCAGATCAATTGTGGACGGGAGGGGGTCAATTACTCATGCGTGTGCTAAATATATAGATAGTGTTCTTAAACCTTTTATTGGACATGAACCACAGATCTGTAAGGATTCATGGAGTTTCCTACAGAATATTAATAGTATTCCCTATAATCCTAAATATTTTTTTCTTACAATTGATGTAAGAGACCTGTATACTGTCATACCACAAAAATTAGGATTAGAATGGATTAGGGAATTCTTATTAATTAGGAAAGTTAGCGATGACACTATTTATCTTGTTGAAACTTTACTAGAACTAGTATTGACCTATAATTTTCTAGTGTTTGATGGTAACATTTATTTGCAAACTTCAGGGGTCGCCATGGGTTCACCATGTGGGGGGGCCTTTGCAAACTGCATCATGGCACACTGGGAAAATTCATTACTCTTTAAAGAACCATTATTTGAAGCCAATGTCGCCTGGTATACTAGATACCAGGACGACATATTCATATTATGGAAAGGTTCAAAGGAAGTTGTCACTACATTTATTTCTAGAATTTCAGAGTTAACAGATTTTCTTGAATTTACATATGATATTCAATATTCTAAGATTAACTTTCTTGACATTATGCTACAGAAAGATATTTCCAACTGTAGATATAAAAGTGTCATATATAGGAAACAGACATATTCAAATGCTTTCTTGCACTTTAGCAGTTGCCATCCTTACCATCAGAAAAAAGCAATAGTTAAAGGGCAGATGGTAAGAGCAGCTAGGATGACAACTGATATGAGTGACTTTATTGATGAATGTAACAACTTGTTTTCCATGTTTACTAATAGAGGTTATCCTGATTCTTTGATTGTGGAAGTTAGGTCTGAGGTTATGTATAAACGTGAAAATGGTCAATTTAAACCGATTCTATCTGTTCAAAGTGGAGATTATAATACCGTGCCTGATAATTGTAGAACAAGAGTAAATAATGCTAATATAACAATATTTAGAACCAGTTTTCTATGTACTTTTAATTTAGATCACGTACTCATTAGAAATATCTTATATAAAAACTGGGCGTTAATTTTAGAGGATAAAGAGCTACTCAACAAGTTTGGGCTAAAACCCAAAATAACATATAGGCGTGGCATTAATCTGAAAATATTGCTAGAAAGTAGGGGATATAATACTAATATAAACAAAAAATGTTGTGGGATGACAAAATGTGGTGCTTGTCGCCAATGTAGTCTAATTAATGTTGGTGCTAATGTTACCATAAATGGCAGGATGTACAAAATTGTTGGGAACTTTAATTGTGATACCAAATCAGTGGTTTATGTGGCAAACTGCCAAAAATGTGCAGCGTTCTATATTGGTAAGACGGAGCGAAAGTTAAAACAGCGTATTTATGAACATACATATGCCATAGTTAAAAAAGATCTAACAAATACTCTAGCACGACATATTGGTGAATACTCTGACCATAATTTTAAATTTATGGTCTTGAAGCATATAAATGATGATATTAGAGTAGGACCTTGGCAGATTCTGTTAGAAAATGAAGAACTGTTCTGGCAGATTAGAACTGCAGCACATTTATTTCCTGGGCTTAATGAGTACACATCTATTCGGTGCGTGTTAAAATATATTGCATTAAGAAGATAATAACATGAAAAATTATCTATTTTATTTAAGTAGGGTTGTTAAGGTTGTGTTGTAAAAGTAAATATAACATTTTTATTATTATTCTTATTTTTATATTTATACAATGGTTAATGTATGATTTTTAAAGTTTATTTTTGTAGGAAAAGTTTTTTATAGATGTTATGTTGCTTTAAATAGGTAATTGCAATCAAGCTGATTATTATGTTATTAGGGAAAGTATATATAGGTTTGATTCTTAAATGGAGTTTGTCTGAAGAAGGAAAGCTATTTGGTTTTCCGAAAGCGCTTACAATAAATTTGTTCAAGTAGTTAAAGTAGTTTTTGGTGTTTGCTCCTTCGCTTTTTTGTGTTTTCAACAGTTCGTGGTATCTTGTGTATTTAGTCGTTTGTATGGCAAGCGGAGACGGAACTTTTTTAAATCTCAGAAAAGTGGGAAAAAAGCAAGATTTTTTTTTTGTTTTTTCAGAGATAGCAGAGGTTAACAAGTATCATGTAACACTTTTTACTGAACATGTTTTAAACATTATTTTTATGGATCATATTATTAATATTAAGGTTTTTAAAGCATTTTACTATAGGGGTATATATTTTATTTTTTGAATGACAATGTAATTTTACTATTGGTTGATCAAAATGAGGTTTAGTACATCTTTGTTTTTTACAAAAGGCTATTGGATTTATACTGTTGTTCTTCGTTTCATCTTTGTTTTTTACAGGTTTAGTACTTAACAAGCAGCACCACTGCACTTGCTTTATCTGATAAAGTCTATTTCTAACTGACGAAAATGCTGTGTGGATTATTCCTGCGTTTATTTTCCTGAATTCACTTAATAAAGTCTGCTTTCAACTTGAGTGTTGTTGTCAAGCCTTCCTTTAGTGCTAGCTGGTTTGTTATTTAGTATAGTAATTCAGGTTACAAGAGGCTGGAAAAAATAGAAGAAAGTTTGACTGGTTGTTCTGATGAGGTAGTAAAATGGCAGGGATCAAAGGATGAAGTGAAGGGGGGGGGGCTGGCTGACTGTGGGACTTCTCAGAGAGCTGTTTTGGGAAGGTGTAGAAGATGGACCCCCACATGGGCAGGGCCTGTGAGTTTCTGCTGTGCCCAAAAAATTGGAGGGAACAGACTGAAATGATTTTGTGAAGGCATAGATGGACAACTGGATGGTGTTCCACAGCAAGATTTGTCAACTGAGGGGGGACATATGGTTTATTCCCCAACAGTATTTTTGCAAAAGTGAATGTCTGGATTAATGCTCTTGGTTTAATATATAAACGTGTGTTTTTGTAAACAAATAGGCTATGGGAAGGCAGCCAAAACCTACATTGGTGGAAATGTGGTCATGCCAGCAGAGAAAGTTGATACTGACAGGGCTGTAGTAGAGGAGGGAAAGTATTTAAAACTGGAGACAGCAGAGTATTTGTGGAAGGTGATTGTTCACTGCACACTAGGAAGAACGGAAGCAAATTTGTCCTGGTAATTAGGGAATGTTGAGAGGCAAGTGTGAGATTCAAGCTACTGTATCCAACTGTTTTCAAAGTGTTTTTTCCTGGTGGATGAAGGATGTTTTTGACGCAGAACAGGCGACAGAGGAAATTAAAGGGTTTATCCAACAAAGGTTGAGCCACCAAAAAAAAGGAGACTCTGCTCCTCATTCTTCTGATAATAAGGCTCATGGAGAGAATTTGCCAGAGAAATCTTTTTCAATGTTTCAAAGGTAAATGCTTGAGAGACAGGGGAAAAAAGAAAAGGAGTTGACTAAAAGAATCAGGAGTATCTTGGACTTAAACCAGAGTATGGTGTTGAGAGATGGAGATGAACAGGAAGAAGACCAGCAACACTGAAAATGGTGAACGGATATGAGATTATGGGGCACTGGTTGGATTTGTGAAATATAGCTTTGCTAGAGGGGGAGGCTGAGAAAGATTGGACTTTTGTTGATTTTGTTGGTCTTGGGGGTGGAATGCAAAGCCCATGCCCCACTTTGTGTTACTTATGTTTAGAAGGATATTAAAAGAAAAAAAGTAACTGTAAGTAAAACATTTTTTTCTTAATATTATTTATATAAAACTTTCCATGACATAAACTGCATGTTATATAGTAAAGCAGTTTTCTGTGGTGTGTAGTCAGGGATATTTTAAATGTGGGGGTGGGGGATTCTTCTCAATGATTGTTATATGTGATAAAGATATTAAAGTAAACAAGTATTTTCAGTTGCAAAAAAATATAGACTTTAGAATGCAACAACAGAAGAAAGGCTGGACAAATGTGTTGTGACTTTGGGCTCCTGGGGTTGAGTGTGCACCGATTATATTATATGCAGAACTGAGATGTTTTCTCTTATTTTTGCAAATGAGAATGCCTGGATTAATGCCTTTGGCTTAATCTATAACCAAGTGTTTTTGTAAGCAAGTGGGCTTGAAAAATAACACAAAATGATGAAAGCCACAGGAAGTACTAAGTTGTTTACATATGCAATGAGATTAGCTTGTTTTTCTCCATTAGAAAATGTTCAGTAGGAGTCAAGATGTCTGCAGCTGGAAGCAGATGTAAATTTTGTTCTGTGCTGAATTGATTCAATAAGGACTCCCCTTCATGCATCTGCAGACTTGTTAGATTTTTTTTCTTTTTTTTCTCATTGTTGACTATGTTTCCATAGAAAGAAGTTATCTGCAGGTGCAAGCAATTAATCTTGAGTGTTCTGAGCATTCTTTGCTGAGGGAAATGCAAAATTTTAACATATTAAGGCAAGTAATTCAATGAAAAATAAAGTTCAAAATTATTGGAAGTGAATATGAAAATGCAGTTTCTATAGCAGCCTTAATACTTTAATGCATTTAACAGAACAGTGTATAATTTTGTTTTATTTAAAGATAGCTCATGCACTTTTTCTTTGGGCAAAAAGTTAATGTTTTCTGAAAGCACACACGTTATTTTTCACATCTGGGAGGGGAATAGCGATAAGAACAGAACAGACACCAGTCACTGTAAGTGGAAGCACAGGCTCTAACATGTCCTTTACCACGAGTAACCTTAATTTAGGGTTAATTAATGCACATGGGTGCAGCTACTGATTTGGAGTGATTAAACTTCATTTTTGAAGATGTACATAGTTTTGTGTGTTTGTTCTAAGTTAACAGGTTATGCAGCATTCTAAAAATGTATTTCTTTGTTTGTGGGTTTCCATTAAAATTAAAAGGATAATAATGGTAGAATCACGAAAGCAAGGAATTATTAGCAGGTGAAGAGGATAACACTGGCATATCTTTATGTTCTTCCTACAACTACTATTGTGGTAAATTTGGGGAGAAATAATGTTTTCAGCAAGGAAAATTATATCTGAGTGGGTAATGGAACCTGATTTACAATACTGAAGATGTAACAGTGGATCTAGAAGAGAAATATAATGAAAAGGGGAGATTTATGAAGAAATATTTATTTATTTAAGTTTGATGATCGGGGAAGTCCACTGGGCCAAGAAGAGCCTGTTTTCAGTGGAGGGCCGGGGAGAAATGCTCCACAATAATTGCAAGTTACATTTCACATGTTACAAAAGGACATAGTTCATACAGCTAATTAAACATTTACAGATAAGCTCCATGATATTTGCAATTGGCTTGTCACAATGTTACAAAAATGAAAAGACATAATTCAACACAGAAATTTCAACATTTACGTAAAGTGAATATTTTTGTTATAAACTCAATTGTAGGTTTAACATTTCAAAATATATAGCTACTAGCCATTAGTAGGTTAGGAAAATATTATACATGGAGAGGGCAATGGTATATTTGAGACTGGAGAGTATAATACAACAGATATTAGAGAGAAAATTAGTTTTTAGTAGGGGAGGCATTGCTTTGGGTGGGATGAAGTAATAGTAGAAGTAGATGAATGAGTCAGTGCAAGGTGGAATGGGGGCGGTTAAGTTGGAGCGTGGCAAGTGCATTCCCATTTCAAAGAAAGATGACAAGAGTAGCTGAGACTTGAAATTTGTATGGTTAGGTAGGTTTTGTAGGTATGTGGAGAGAGATTTCCACTGTTTAGCGAAGGAGTGGGACAGCAGTAGATGGTCAGGAGGTCATGCAGATTTGTGGACCTGAAGGAGACTTTGGTTTCTGGATCTGAATGAGCAGTTGGGAATGTAAGGTTTTAAGGAAGTAGTGAGAACTGGGCAGTTGGCAGGTTTAAAGATGAGCTTGTGGGAAATGGTGAGTTGTAGGTGGGAAGACTGGTAGAGACGGGTGAAGGCTGCCAGCCAAACCAGATAGAACTGTGCATATAATTCTATCATTTGTAAATATGAATGTTGAACTTAAAACAATGTGGCAACATTGCCATCTGCTGTAAAGAAAGCTAAGTCAAGCATTTTTTGTTGGTCCTTTGAAATTAAAATTATTTCCTCACTGCCTTTGATGTTTTACAAGTCGGTTCCAGTCCGGCTAGGTGAAGGCTTCCTGCCTATTGTTTTAAAGCTAAAGTTAATGAGCAGAATTTACATGTGGAATGTCCTTTATTGCTCTAAGTGTAAAAGAATGTAAAGACAGTTTCTGTTAGCCTGGGAACTTCAGGAAGTGTAAAAAGATGATGTAATGTTTTAGCAGAACTGCAGTTTCAATTTAAACAGTGAGAACCAGAGATTATTAAGCATTTCTGTCTGACTATCCACATCACAGCACTGCCTGTTGCTCTATGTAAGTAAGCTATTTTAGAAGTGTGTTTTCTTGTAGCAATAGCTAGGAATTAGAAAGTTTAGAGTAGGTGTTTTTCTGTGATGTCAGAACTGTACTGCTGATTAAGTATTTCTGTGTGATCTCTGAACTCTCTTGACTAGCACTGACTGTGTAGTAGAAAGTATTGCCTTGTGGTTTTAATTATTTATTATTAAATATTTTAAAACCTTTTAACTGTGGCTGGTTTGTGTAGAGATAATTTAAGCTCTTTAGAGTACTTGTATGCTTTTGGTACAATTGTACAAAGCCACTCCTATAGCTTTAGCCCTGGGCTACACTACCAATTGGATAATAATATCGCACAGTAATAACTGGACACCCTTTTAAGGGCCTTTGAGTAGCTGATAAATATTAGCTGGATGGTGGCAGTAATTACTACCGTATAGTCTGGGTAAAAGGGGGCACAGCTGGAGAACCTGTGCCAGCTGGTTGTGTAAACTCTTATCTCAAAGCTACTGTGTCAGCTACTTGGGCAGGGACACGAGGCAGTGGTTGGACAGAGAGGGTGCTGGAGATTTTAGCTTGCCCAGCTGGGCTGAGATCTAGACCCTATAGCTGTGCCAGTGGGGAGTCTTTTGGGGACCTGGGGAGCAAGGGAACGACTGACTGTGATCTCTGCGTGCTCTTAAGGGAAATTGCACTTTAATGAGTGTATTTGTTATCCTTTACTCATATATGAGATGCCCTCTCTGGTGTTAGTGGTGAGGATTGAGGCTCCTTCACTGCTGGGCCATGGCATTGGCGTCACAGTAGGTAACTGAGGTAGTTGGGTAGTTCAAGCCAGTTGAGGGTGAGGAAGGAGTGGAAGTGGTGGGATGAGTTTTTTGAAATGGTTGCAAATTTGGAGACCTTGTGGTAGCAGGATTCAAGTTTGGACCAAAGGCAAAGATGGAGATTGGTGAAAAGAGGGCACCATACATAAGGGAGGGGAGTAGGAAGGTGGATGCAAGAGTTTGACGGGTGGAGGGGCTTAGGAAGTGGTTGTGCCTGTAGAGGAGACCTAACTTCTGGTGGATTTTCTTGATTGTGGAGTGGATGCCAAGAAGCTTGGTGTAGGGAACAATTTCAAAGAGGGTGTTGTTTTGGCTCTGTATGGTGAATCTAGATTTGTCAATGGAGTTTTTGATAGGGGAAAAAATATTTGTTTGGTTTTATTTGCATTTAGTGCCAGATGATTAGACTGCATCCAGGTTTCTGTTTTGGAGAAGCTAGTTGGGTTTTTGCTAGGACCTCGGAGAGGGAGAAGGCTGAGCAGATGATTGTTGAGTCATCCGCATACTGGATGCTAGATGAATCTGGGATGGATTGGCAAAAGTTGTTAATAAATAGGTTGAAGAGAAGAGGGCCAAGAACAGAACCTTGTGGGACACCTGTGGGTGTGAAAAGGAAGGTGCAGGTTGATGTTTTCCACTGGACAGCTTGTTGGTGGTTGGACAAGTAGGTGGAAAACCAGGTGATGGTGGTGGGAGAGAGGTTTAGGGTGGAGAGTTGGGATACAAGTAGGGTGTATGAGATGGTGTTAAAGGCCTTTGACAGATCTAGGAATAGTGTGGATACGAACTTGCCTGAGTCACGTTCAAGGTTTATGGTTTCAAGAAAGGAAAGAAGGGCAGTCATGGTGCTGTGGCCAGGGCGGAAACCGTGTTAGGTAGGGGAGAGGAGATTGTTTAGCGTTAGGTGTGCCATAAGTTGTGCTTTTGTTTTCTCTAGTATTTTAGAAAGAGGGGAAAGGATGGCAATAGGCCTGAAATTAGTAATATCAGTATTTTTGCCACCTTTGTGGAGAGGGATGATGTAAGCATGGCGCCAGATAGAAGGGACGTATGATTCTTGTATGAATCTATTTATAAGAATAGAGATGGGATAAGCAATGCTGTCTGCAGATTGAGGAAGGTGGGTGGAAGGTTGTTGGGTGCACTGCGACAGGGTTTGAGTTTGAGGAGAAATCTTTTTATAGTGTTTGTGGGGATGAGCTTGAGGCAGAAGGATGTGGAGGAAGGTTGATGACTGGGGTGGTGGTTGGGGCAGGAGGGGTTGGTGGTGGAGGAGAGGGTGGGAAGGAGGCTGATAGTTTAGCTATGCAGTCTTTGAAGATGGAGTCCCAGAATTTTTTGAGATTTGTTGAGTGCAAGGACTGGAGTTTGGAGTAGTGGGCTTTGCGGTCTTTATTAGTTTTTTTGTGGAGTTTCATAGTTGCTTATACTCTAGGAGGGTATTAGGGTTTTGATGTTTTTGATATTGTTTCCATTTTTTGTCCCTTTGGTGCAAGGCTAGTTTAGTATATTTTGATAACCATTGGCAGGGATTGGTTTTGACGCATTTGGTTCAATGGGGGGCTTGCTGATTGAGAAGGGTTAGGAATGAGTGGTTAAAGTAGGAAACGGCATCATCTAGAGGAAGGGCTTTTAGAGGGGACCAGTCAGTATGCTTTAAACATTCAGAGAAAGTTAGTAGGTTGAAAGAGGAGAGGTTGCAGGTTTGGATGTAGTGGGGTTGTTTAAGCAGGGCAGATGGGAGACAGTCGGAGAAGGTTGGTAGGTGATTGCTGGGAGGATCAGGTAATGTTCCGGCTTTGGTGATAAGGTTAGGATGAATTGTTAGGATCCAGTCAATGATGGCACCAGAGGTACCATCTTTATTTGGTCTGGTTGGAGATTGTATTAGTTGGGAGAAGTTGTACAGGTTGATTGTGTGGGATGGGGCTTCAGAGTTAATGGTATTCCAGTTGATGTTGGTATCACCGAGTAAATAGGTTTCATTTTTTATATATTGGAGGAGAACCAGGACAGGATGTTTTTAACAGTTTTGATATTATCACCAGGGGGAATATGCAGGGCAGCGATACATATGGACTTGTGGTTGTTTATTTTTAGTAAACCTATTATAAGTTCAGCGTTGGCAAAGTTTGGTATTTTAGTGGAGTAGGGAGTTATGGTATGGGAGGTGGGGTAGATTACTGCTACTCCACCTCCTTTTTTGTGGGCTCTGTCATTGCGAATGATTTGGAAACCTGGTGGTAAGATTTCACTATCTTTTATATAGGTTTTCAGCCAGGTTTCAGAAACGGCAGTAATGGGGTGGTTATGGGAGAGCCAGGCATGGAGGTTAGGGATTTTGTTTTTTAGGCTTTGTGCATTAAGTGCTGTAAGGTGAATGGACTTTGAGTATGTGGGTTGAGTGAAGGGTTTGGTGAAACTGATGTTAAAGATGGGTCCCAGGTTGGGGTTGATGTCACCGGCTAGTGAGAGAGACAGATGTGGTGGAGTAAAAGAGTGAGGCAGTGTGTTGGGCAAGAGTAGCTCAGGTTGTCTGAGAGTAGTGATATTCTGGTACCACATTTAAGAGGGGAGTACAGGGGGGTTTGGTTGGGAGCA
Organism: Protopterus annectens; assembly: GCF_019279795.1. Lineage (NCBI taxonomy): Eukaryota > Metazoa > Chordata > Ceratodontiformes > Protopteridae > Protopterus > Protopterus annectens. Next base: position 549,385,749 of record NC_056730.1, on the reverse strand, counting down.
GTTTTGGTTTGAAGAAATAGATTCGGTTAGAGGTAAAGAGTTCATGTGAGATGGATGAGTAGGATGGGAAGTGAGGTTGATGGTAAGATGTAGTGGAGTGTGTGCGGGAGTTATGACAAGGGTTGGGAAAAAGTGTGAGATCGGTAAGACGAGAGAGAGATTAGTAGGGAAATGGGTTTATAGGAAGAGATGTTATGTAGAGCATTGTAGGAGGGGGTGGATGTTTGGGGTGATGTAGATCTACAGGTGGTTGGGGTTTGGCTTAGGTGTGTTGTGATTGGAGAGGAGTTGGGTGGGGAGGAGTCAGGGGACATATAAAAGTACAGGTAGTGGGGGCAGGGTAGGGGAGCAGAGTAAGCCCGAAGGGTGAACGGAGCGGGTTACACCTTCCAGGAGGAGCAGCAGTCGCCAAACAGAAAACAATCAGTGAGAAGGTTAGCAACTACAAAAACAGGGCAGCCTATCGTTTTGGTTTGAATGTTACCTTTCTGTTTGTTTTTATTATTTATGCACCAATGGGGAGCTGCAGTTCACTGAGAAGTAGGAGAATAATGTAGTTATGCCAGGGGTTTTAGAAAGGGACGTGCAGTAAGTGCACACTACTGAAGGATGCCCATGGGACATGCAGAAACAGAGTGTAGTCAGGCGGAGGTTTTTATATTTAAAGATGGCACCACAGCTCAAGGGAGGAATAAGTAAACTCTCAAGAGGAAGAGGGAGGGAATAGACAGGATTGATAGGGCTGGGAAGCTTACAATACGATTACGTTAGGAGACCGAGAGAAAAGGGGGGGGGGGTGGCTAAGAGCCAGGGCTTGGAGAAAACTGTGAGAAAACAGGTTTGACAGGTCTAGGAAACGTACACTAGAATTATGTTTGGAGAACAAGAAAAGGGGGGAGGCTATAGACCAGGACTTGGAGAAAGCTGTAAGAAGAGAAAAGCAATTAACCAGCTAGCCCAAAGCCTAAAGGTGTCTGTTTATCTCTGTGAATTCAAAAGCAGATTTAGTAGAGCATCAAGGAAGTAGAATATAAAATAAATGTAAAGCTTTGGAAAAATGTATATATTTGTTACAGTAAATGGGAGGAAAAAGGGGGGGTCCATTAGTCTGCCAGCAGAGGAATCAGTAGGAGTATCACAGAGAGAAGATTATAATAGACCTCCACTGCTCACAGTCTGTTGATAAAAGTAGAACTTGCAGTGGCTTCTACTGGTTTGTAAATGGGTTCCGCTCTCCGTGTTCTTGTATGCAGGCAGTTGCTCCAGGTTTTTTTTTTTTTTGTTGGACCTTTGAATGTGTTTAAGGGACTGTAAGGAGAGAGAGAGAGAGAGATGTTAATATGAAGCCATAAAAAGGGGATAGGTGAAGTAAATAAGTGGAAATAAGAGACAGGCAAGGAAATACCACAATTTAAGTAGTTCAGCTAAGCAGTACTTAATCAAATAAATTAGTTAAGGAACAAGCAGTGATAATTAATAAGAAAGTCACCCTGTTCAGAAATATGAAATTCAGTCTATTGCCACCTTAATTTCACAGAATGCAGAGTAATTCATTGCCAGTACACTTTTCCAGCTATTTGTTGCTATTTAGTAATGCATGCCATTGAATTGCTTGCCTTTATATGCTGAATGAGAAAAATTGATATTACAGATGTGAATTTGAGACACATCCAATAACTATACTAGATCATGTACCAATAAAAAATAAAATAAAGATGCAAAATAATTATGTAAAAATGAGAAAGTGGCATTTAACTACTTCTCTGCTAGAAGACAGAAATTTAAGTAATGCTTAATATGATTTGAAAGTTACGAGGAACAGAAATTACTTCAGAAGGATTAGCTAATGAGTTGGATAAAATGAAAAGGTTCTTTAAATGCACTGAAGAAATAAGAGAAAAAAAGAGATGCGAGAAGTAATAGGAACTATTTAGATGACTTGTTATAAGTTACATAATTGCAGAAGGGAAAACCTACAGAACACGAACAGGAAAAAAGGCAGAAAATGCTAAAGGAAAAATAAGGAGCTATTTGGACAAAATGCATAAGCATAAAAAGGTTGCTGTAAAGTAACTATTTTTGCTAACAACTTTAAAGTACAAAGACTTTTAGCACAATGACAGTGCTAGCCACCCAGCAGTGTGAACATTGGCCCTAGATGATTGTCACTGTTGATGTGATACACATGTGCAAAAACAGGGGAAAAGAGGTTGTGAAAGGATGACTTAAGCAGCAGAACACAGAAAGAGTTGTGGGAGTACATAACAAGAAATACAACCAGACATTCTATACAGAAATTACAGATATTTTGGAAATTTTACAAAAATGTATGTAAAGCAATGGAATGTGAAACCAAGAAAAAGTACAAATGAAAATACTTGTAGAAGGCTTAGTTATGCTAAAGTTAGACGGAGAGGTGGTTCAATAACAATTAATAGGAAATGATAAAATAAAAACAGTGATGTATAATCAATTACAGTGAAGCATCAAGGAACAGACAGTATTCCTGTGGAATTTTGGATGTTTGGAGGTAAGAGAGCTATAAAGATATGGAAAGTTTTCTTCAAAAATATTTAATAGAAGGGAAGAGTACCAGCACCTGGGAAGAAAAAAAGTGCTGGCTGTATTACCAAAATAGAGTAAAGACCCTTCAGATTTGGCTTCACATAGACCACTGCCCACCCCATTAAAATCATCTCTCCCATAAGCAGCTATGTAAAATACTCATAATGCTCTGCAATTTCCTTTGTTAGCTATCAATATCCTCTCATAAACTATATATCAGCAACTAACAATAAACATCTTTACTATTTATGGTTCTTACACACAGAAAAGCATCCCCATTCCAATATGGCTCTTCCTCTCCTTTTTCCACTAATCTAAGAAAAAAACACTCAAGACTGAACTTCTGTGGCAAATACGTGTGTGGTACAATAATCTATGTCAGACCCTAATGTTTATCGGAACACTTAAATACCTTTAATTAAGACACATATAATAATAATAATAACAATAATAATAATAAAAACGCATTCAAAGGTCCTAGGATTTAAAACTATGAGAAAATTACTTTTTATAAATTAAATCAGACATGGGTACCATGGTACTTTATTCTTTGATTTGGTCCACGGCTGGAGTACCTTCTATGCAGTCTATTGTGTTCTCTCAGTGTTCATATGAGGTTTCACCAAGGTATCCAGTTTCTTACCACATCAGAGTGATTCCAAAGAGTGAGGTGGTGGGTCTCTAAACAGCACACAGGTGTGTGTGTGTGTGTGTGTGTGTGTGTGTGTGTGTGTGTGTGTGTGTGTGTGTGTGTGTGTGTGTGTGTGTGTGTGTTTGTGTGTGTGTGTGTCTACATGTAATTGCCAACAGATGTGTGCATACAGGTTTATATATAGACATACACACACATATAGATATGCAAGGATATATCATGCAACGTAAAGGCATCCTATCTAGAACTGTCTCTCTGCCTTATACCTAATAAGTGCTGGAATAGGCTCCAGGTCCTCAGCAGTCCTAAACAGAATAAGACAAATACTGGAAAATGAATGAAAACCAAGCAAGCATGGAGTACTGGGCGGTTTTGTCCCATAACTCTCACCTCAGATTCTTTGCTGTCTCTTGCATGAATTCCATTATAGATTCTTTCACTTCCGTCATGACTTTCTTGCCCCTCTGGGCTTTTCCTTTTGGAAGTAGAAGGTGGTTCCTTCTCAGATAAAACACTAATATCATGTTTACTACTCTTAATCGTCTCCTCTTCTTCAGAATCTGAATTAATTTCTGATAAACTTTCCTAGAAGAGGAGAGAAAAGGAACAATTTCAACATTATTATACAAGTGTTATGCAAAAATAAGATACTGCAACTGAGTATCACTAGAGACGTTGCCGTGAATAAATATTTTTAAGAAATGCAGAATTCAGACAAAATAATTGGTGTTAAATTTAATGCAATCAGTGACTACAAGTTCTTCGATGACTATAACTGAGTGACATGGTTTCGTCTACTCATATAAAGAATATTTTAGTTTGCTTAATCAACACTAACTACTTTAACACCATACAACTCCATCGACTGTCTCCTTTTAAACTGCTCACACATAGTGAAGAAAACCACCAAAATGCTGCTTTGTCACATCAATTCTACATTTATTTTATTATTTAGGCTGCAAGGTCCATTAGCTGGATCTTGCCTAAAAAGGCACTACGTGGGCAGCATGGGCTATTGCGAGTATATGGAAGCCTTGGAATGAAACCTGCAATCCATTCCTGGTAAAATACTATGAATTGTCAAGCATCTCATCACACTCTGACACACACTAGATCCCCCTAGATGACACCAGCTATAGAGCCAATTGTTATAACTGATATTTTTTTCTTTGTACTCTGAGATCATTATTAGTGAAGGAAGGATTCCTCTCAATACCAATGTCTTTCTTGCATTTGCAACATGCTTGGAGAACTCTGATATGTCTCTATGCATATTCCTCAGAGGGTCTATATTAGATAATCAAACTTTCAAAAGTTCGACTGTCATATGGTCGACACCATATGATAGAACTTTTAAATGTTCAAAAATCTAATAAAAAAAAAATAATTACACAAATAATCTACCTGATCATTTTAAGCAGGGGGGCAAGCCCCCAGGCAGCCCCCACAACCCCCGCTCTTTAAATATACCAACTCTGAGATCGCACTACAGTACAGAAAAGGGAAATCTTCCCATTCCGTGCTGTACGGAGATCTCCATTAAAACATTCAAACTTATTCGATCATACGGTGTCAACCATATGACAGTGAAACTTTTGAAAGTTCGATCATCTAATATAGACCCTCCTCAGGGGCTTGCATGCCAGGCTGTTTATCCCCACATGGATCACCATCATGTCATTATCATATCTGTCTGGTTTAAGGTTCTTGAGGACACCTGAAACATCTGATCTGAAGTAGTTAACTTCATTTGATCAGCAACCTGTGGGTATCGGATCCGACCTCAGATCCGAGCTGGCAGCTTTCCAAGCTAAAGATCCGAGCTCTCAGCTCCTCCCCCTTACCCATAATACCCTGCTACCTCCCTCCCGTCCTCAGATCTCATTTGCCGCGGCTTCTGAAGCATTAGGGACGAGCTCTTAGCATTTTAGGTGAGAGGAATTTAGGAGTTTTTTTCTTAGATAAATACTTTTTTCGGTGTGTGTGTGTATAGTAAGCCCATAGTTTAGTTGAATCATGTTTCTGTTTTATTTTGTGGTAAATTAGTATTTTTTTCCCTTCCCCTTACTGTGTGTCAGGGCGTGTGATTGTGTGTGATGGCCGAGGGCCCTAAGGCCATTTTTTTAAAAATGTGCTGAGTGTGGTCATAAGCTGTCCCCAGCAGATGGCCACACTCAGTGCGTTCTTTACCTGGGGGTTGCCCACTTAACATCGGGCTGCCAGATTTGTGCAGCCTTTAACCGCCGGGCTCTGAGGGACAGGAGAAACAAGCTAATCCTGGCGGGATTCTTGCCCCTGGATTCTTCTTCCTCCTCTCCCTCAGTGGCGCCAGTCGCGGCTGCGACTGTCCAGCCTTCAGCTCCCCCTCCCCTGGCTGGGACTCAGCCTCTCGCTGCTTCCCAGGGAGAAGGGGACTCTTCCAGTAAAGAGAAGAGACATAGAGAGAAGGAGAGGGATAGACACAAGAGCCATAAGCGGCGGGCCGAATCAGCTCCTTCGGCGCCACCAGCTAAACTGACTTGTTCCCCTGTGAGGTTTTCCAGGTCTTCCCCCTCTCGGCTTCGTTCTCCGAGCTTCTCTCCGGAGCCGGAGGAGGAGTCCCAGTCACCTTCGAGGTCATCTAGTCGGCCTTCCTGGCCTGCCTCGACGACTTCTTCCAGGTCTACCAGGAGTTTGTCCGATGCAGATATGGACCAGATGATGCATCGATTCCTGCAGGCCCAGATGCAGATGGGAGTGCTCCTGCCCCCCCCCCGCCTCCGGGAGGGAGCTCGGCCCCTTTCTTTGCACCCATTGCTCCTTCTCCAATCCACTATCGGGTTTCGGAGCCATCGGATCAGAGTCGTCTCGGAGCCGGGGAGTCGGCGCCGATAGTAGTTGCTACTTCTTCACCGGCCTTACCCTCGAGTTTATTGGGTCATGTTTCGGATCCGAGCTCTGGGGGTCGAGAGCCGAGCTTTGGATCCGCAGGGGTGAGTGTGTCTTCGGCTCTGTTGCTGTCAGAGCACACTTCCCTTTTGGGTCCGATCGCGTTGGCTCAAACACCGGTCCTCACGTCGGAGCCGAGGGGACTACTCTCGGAGCCAGGGGAGAGTGGTTCACCTTCGGCCTTCGACGTGGTGGAGAGGGTGCTGTCGAGGAGTTCGAAGTCCCCAGTCCATACTACGGATCCTCCCTTCACTCCCTCGCATATGGGCCTGTCTTCCATCGTCCGGCCCCAGGGACAGCCTGCATCTGCGCCCCAGTTAGTTCCCGTAGAGGAACAGGACCCCATTGGTGAGCCCTCCTCGGACAGCCCAGCCGAGGAGGTCCCTCACAAACGAAAGTGTAAGAGAAGGCACTTGGACTCCCCCAAGTCCCTCACGGAGGACACGGACTTAGAGGAAGTGGAAGGTTCCCCCAGGTCACCCCCAGAGGACGTCTCATTTGAAGACATTATGGAGATGCTGCGCATAAGAGGGGGGTGGTCAGCCCAGAAACCTTCCTCAGATGAGTCCGTGTTTCTGGAGGCGTTCGACGCAGGCCCGTCTACCTCTTGGGTGTCCCCCCCCCGGCCGACCCCCTGGTAGACTTGATTACTACCAGGGCTTGAAAGGAGACGGACACTGTGGAGCCAATCCCTGGGAGACTGGATAAAATTCTTAGTCCCCCTTCTGACAAGCCGGCGTGTAATAAAGGTTCCCCGGTAGATGCCATGGTGGTGGCGGCTGCCACCAAGAAGGAACTGACACAAGAAAGTTCCTCGGTCCATCCTCCTGATAAGAAATCTCGGACGATGGACCATAATGGAAAGCGGATGTTTGCTTCAGCCACCTTTTCTATAAGGGCGCTGAATTATCTGGCGCGCGTAATTAGGCTTCAGCGGGATTTAATAAAGGAATACGCTGGGTCTCCCACGGAGTCCATGCTGGCCGAGGACAAACGGACCTTCACGGCTCGCATGGCCACTCGAAAGTCAATATCAAACACTTCTATGCGGCTTCTCTCCCATGCCACGGTGGGGGCGGCTAGGGCCAGCAGAGCAGGGGTCGCCTTGCAGCGCCACACCTGGCTCTGTCTTTGCGACTTTGCGGAACCCTTCAAGGCATCCTTCGCGAACGTTCCCTTTGACGGTTCTACGCTATTCGGCAAAACCGTCCGCGACACGCTACTCCAGAGCGAAAAAGATGGGAAGACGCTGTCTGCCGTCAGAATCCGCTTCTCCGCTCCTCAAAGGTCCTTCTCAAGGAACCAGAGAGGACAAAAGAAGATGTGGTTCCAGAAGTCTCAGCAGTCCTGTCCCGCTCCGGACCCTTCATCCTTCAGAGGCAGAGGAGGACAAGGTGGACGCCGGCCCAGAGGCAGAGGGGGGCCGAAGAATTTTGGGTCGAGAGAATCCTTCTCCGACTAACCCGCGCAGCAGCCCTGAGGGGTTGCCCGACTGTCCCTCTCTGGAGGCAGTCCGGGGACGTTTTTCGGAGCATCTAGCAAGTTGGGAGTCCATTACTACAGATCGCTGGGTGCTCCGAATAATATCCAGAGGTTACTCTATCCCATTCCTGAATCTTCCCCTGCTAATGAAGTGCCTCCCCGATGTTCCACCCAATCAGAGGGAGGCTGCAGCTTCAGAAATACAGAAGTTGCTAGAAAAAAGGGCCATCCAGCACGTCCCCCCAGAGCAGTCCGGGTTGGGCAATTACGCCAGGTTCTTTTTGGTGCCAAAAAAGACGGGGACTTAAGGCCAATTCTCGACCTGTCTACTTTGAACCTGTTCATCGCCAAAGAGAAATTCCGGATGGTCACTCTACAATCTATTCTCTCCCTCCTGCAGGAGAACGACTGGATGTGCTCCACAGACCTCAAGGATGTGTACTACCACATTCTCATGGACAGACGATCCAGAAGGTTTCTCCGCTTTCAGCTAGGGGCCAGTCATTATCAGTTCAGGGTTCTTCCGTTCAGCCTCACCACAGCCCCCAGGGTGTTCACCAAGGTCATGGCAGTTGTGGCAGCCCACCTGAGACTTCAGGGAATTCAGGTCTTCCCGTACCTAGACGACTGGCTCCTCACTGCCCCCACCAGGCATCTACTCTGTTCTGCCAGGAATTATTCTTTACTCTTGGCCCATCATCTAGGCATTACCATAAATTTCAGGAAGTCGTCTCTTCATCCTGTTCAAGTTCTGGATTTCATAGGGGCCAGGATAAACACGCTTCAGTCCAGGGCCTTTCTGACAACGGACAGGTTACGCACCTTGTCACTCCACGTAATAGCGCTTCTACAGTTCCCAGCCCCACCCGCAGAATTAGTCCTGACAGCCCTAGGATCCATGGCAGCAGCCATCAGCCTTTCTCCTCTTGCTTGGTTACACATGAGAGTCCTTCAATGGACCCTTCAGGTCCAATGGTCCCTCCTGCTTCACCCATTGTATTCACGGATTCCCCTAAGCAGGGTTTGCAGAAACTCCCTTTTTTGGTGGCTCCATTCCCGAGATCTCCGAGAAGGGAGGCCGTTCATAATGCCTCAACCCCAAACCACACTGACCACGGATGCTTCTCGCCTCGGGTGGGGGGGGTATTGCATGGGCAGAACCGTCCAAGGCACGTGGACCCCCGTAGAGACCGTTCTGCATATCAATGTTCTGGAGATGATGGCGGTGGTTTTAGCGTTGCAAGCCCTTCAAGACCTTCTTCCGCCGGGGACTACTGCAATTCAGACAGACAACATAGCGGTAGTCTGGTACATCAGCAAACAGGGAGGAACCAGGTCTTACCCTTTTTGTCGAGAGGCTATGAGAGTTTGGGAATGGGCGATTGCCACCAACCACTTTCTGATAGCAGCGCACATTCCGGGTCGGTCCAACATCCTAGCGGACAAGCTGAGTCGTTCTATCCTCACACCATACGAGTGGTCTCTAAACCCCTTAGTAGTGAAACAGATCTTCCTCAGATGGGGGTCAGCCTTGCTGCGATCTCTTCGCTTCTCCTTCAAACGCAAAATGCAGCAAGTTTTTCGCTCTAATTCCCCCACTGGGAGAGAGTCCCAGAGACACTCTGGTTCATGCTTGGCCGCTCGGTCTTCTTTATGCTTATCCTCCTCTTCCACTAATGACGGAATTTCTGCAGAAAGCTCATCGGTTGGGGAACAAAATAATCCTCATAGCCCTATTCTGGCCTCGCCAGATCTGGTTCCTGTACTTGCGGTCTCACATCATAGCTCCTCCTTGGGTCTCAGATCCCATTCCGGATCTGATCTCTCATCCTTTGGGATTGCAAACTCCGAACCTGGACGACCTCAAGCTCACAGCTTGGTTGATCCAGTTCCACTAATGGCTTCGACTCCCGGTATCTCATCTTCCATAAAATCTAGTCTGGTAGAAGCGCATAAACCTTCTACCAGGAAGATCTACAAGAGTAAATGGAAGCGTTTTACCATCTGGGCCAAACATAGGGATTTGGACTCTTTTACAGCTCCCATTCCAACAGCTCTTGAATTTCTGTCCCAAATTTTTCACCAAGGGGCCAGTGCTTCTACTGTTAAGGTTCAGATGGCTGCGATTTCTCATTTCCACATCGGGAACAACCTTGGTACCTTAGCTTCCGCTAAGATATGCAAGACCTTTTTGAAAGGCACCTTCCTGTTAAGACCTCCGGTCAAGAATGTGGTTCCCCCATGAGACTTAACTTTAGTTCTTCAGGCGCTAACTGGTCCGCCCTTTGAACCTGCAGCTTTTGTCAATTTAAAATTCTTATCTTGGAAAACTGCCTTTCTAGTTGCAATTACTTCAGCTAGAAGAGTATCTGAACTTCAAGCGCTTTGTACAAAACCCCCGTACCTGGTCTTCCATAAGGACAGAGTTTCTCTCAGGACTAATCCTTCATTCTTGCCTAAGGTAGCCTCCGAGACCAATATCAATCAAACCATCAATTTGCCTGTTTTCCTCTTCAGCTTTCAGAACAAAGGGAAATACAGACTGCACTTGTTGGATGTGCATAGACAATTGCAATTTTATTTGCACAGGACAGCTGCTTCTCGCAAATCGGAGCAGCTTTTCGTGTCCTTCACTAAGCCGTCCTTAGGCAAGCCTATTACAAAAGTTACCTTAGCTAGATGGATATCCCACTGCATCTTACACGTGTACACAGCTTCCGGTCAGCCAGAACCCTTGAGGGTTTATGCATGCTCATTCTACCCGTTCTATGGCTACCTCTGCAGCATTTTGGTCAAGGGTTCCCTTAGATGACATCTGTTCAGCGGCTACTTGGGCCTCTTCTCATACCTTCATTTCTCATTACAAGCTGGATCTGATATCCAGAGGTAGAGCAGCCTTTGGCTCCGCAGTGCTCCGGAATATCCTTTCTTGAGGACCTCCCAGGTTTTTGGTAGCTGGGGACTCTGTCCCACAGGTTGCTGATCAAATGAAGTTAACTACTTCAGATAAAGAAGTTATGTACTCACCATAACGTTTCATCTGAGTATGTAACTTCATTTGTCAGCAACTAACCCCCCCTCCTTCCCCCTAGCCTGTTTCGTGGTCATATTCATGACAGAATGTTTTTCCTTCTGTCACGCATCAGGTTAGCGTTTCTCTTTCGAGTATGTTTGACTGTTGTTTGTAGATAATATGGCAAACTCGATCTGAGGACTGGAGGGAGGTAGCAGGGTATTATGGGTAAGGGGGAGGAGCTGAGAGCTCGGATCTTTAGCTTAGAAAGCTGCCAGCTCGGATCTGAGGTCGGATCCGATACCCACAGGTTGCTGACAAATGAAGTTACCTACTCAGATGGAACGTTATGGTGAGTACATAACTGCTTTTTATCTAAGTTCCTAAAAGACAACTCACTGTCATCCTGCCTTTGTCCTGCTTTTGTTCAGCTCTGTGTGAGTAGAATTAAGTGTACCTGACTATGGAGTCACCACTCGCCAGTTCATTTTTGTCTTGTGAGTATTGTGAAACACTGGATTTGGAATAATCTACCAGCTGGTGACTCTTAACTATGGTTGAACCAATATGTGTTATAATGCTAAGTTTATGATGAATCCTATTTTAATGGGTCTTGGAGGATTAGGAAAGGACTTTCTGACAGATCTGTAAGATAATTTACAGCGAGTTTGTGTGGAATGTTGTGTTAGTGTCTGTTGCTCAAAGGATGTGTTTGATTATACCTCTAATGAAAGGATAGCATCAAGCTCAGTAATAATTAATTGCCTGTGAGCATCAAGCAATTACACTATCTGAGTATACTCAGTGCTATGATGTTACTGAGGTCGGACTAGCTTGTTAGCCCTCTATTTTTAGCCCAAGGCACAAGAAAAAAAGGGCACTGAACTAGTTTCTGCTTTCTAGTATTTAATATAAAAATGAATGGATTAAATTGTATTTAACACTAAAATCTGCTGCTTTTGTTATAATTACTTAAATAATTAACTAGAAAAATGTGGACAAAAAGCTCCTGATTTATAGTGCTGTATACAAAATATATGAAGTGGACTGTATTTACTACTAAACTGCTGCTGTTGCTATGATGATTTAAATGATTTAAAAGAATATTTTGTACAAAGCATTGAAATAGCATGTTGTAATAATCCACCCTAATCAGCTTGTAAGCATAGTTTAAGGTGCTGTGTCTGTGGTTGCTCAATATGCAAGGTTCCTACAAGGGAAAATGAAACTGAAAGGACCTGCGTCCATTAGATAGCGTGTTGTATAGTGCTGCATGAAACAGGAACCAACAGAAAAACAGCTAGGATTCTTGTGTGTAATGTCTACCTCTCAGAAACAGCAGCTATATATTTCCCGCCACAAAACAATCACTACTGGCAAGAAGAAAACTAACATCCTGACCAAAAACAGTGGAAAACTACAGATAAATGTAAAATAGAGAAATAGATACAGAAAACAGTCAACCTAATAGTATAGTAAAGCAATGTCTTTCGACTTCTCCCATTAGGGGTTCCCACAGATCACCGGTCCGCAGATTGATTGGCAGTGGAGTTTTTACAGTGTCGAGTTGCCAGCCTGGCACCCAACCCAGAAGGCACATGCACAAAAACGCAACTACCTGCATATGTCTTTAAAACTCATTCAACCACAGGGAAAACATGCAGATTCCGCACAGAAGGTGCTCCAGCTGAGAATCGAACCGGAGAACCTCTTGCTGTGAGGCGACAACGCTAATCATTGCACCACCGTGGCCGACACCAACCTAAAACTAGAGTAATACTTTGTAACCCAGTAACAGTTAGGCAACTGTTACACAAACAGTAAAATAACTTTTAAGTAGACTGAAAAATACTAAAAATTCATCTAAAACACACTTTAAATATAAGCATTTACTAGCTGATTTTAAGTGCAAGTGAAATGGGTACTATCTTGCCTTTTTGATGAAGTCTGAATTTAAAAGGCCAGTTCTTCCCTATTCAGCACATCTGCTTACTGCATTGTTTCTGAAGCATTTACAAAAGATGCCTGACAAGCACCTCCCAGCACAGTTAAACTGAGAAGAGACACCAGCAGACTGCCATACAAGTGCTGATGACCTACAGAAATTCATACATTTTTTATCTCATTTACATATGAGCATCCAAGGTATGCAAAATTCTCTCCCCCTGGTTCCAGGGTTTTGGCAGAAGACTGGTACTGAGATTAACTGAATGGGAGTAGTTTCACAAACACCCTAGAGATGAATGGAAGATTAGCTTTTAAGGATGCCCTGTCCTTGCAGAAGTTGGTATATCATTCCCTATAAATGACAGCTTGCAACTTGGGAGTTCCCCCAGGCTGAGGAAAATGTCACTACTAACAGAATTGTACAAAATATGTTATTTCAGTTCAGCTGTGTGGTAGGTTGAAAAAGGATCATTACTATATGACAAAGCTCAGGCCCAATGTCAGGGATACATGGCATCTAGACAGCTGGAGATAAACAGTCTACTTCAAGTCTTCAGCAACTGTACTGGAAGAAACAGGAGGTTCCACTCAGATGCAGATGACAGCCAAGAGGTGCACCTTCACAGATGAGGAGACCAGATCTTGCCTCAACAGGTCTAAGATATACGGAAGGACTTGTGGCAGAAAACTCAAATCTATCCCTTTCTTTTCACATTGTGTGGAACTTGTCCATTTTGATGTATGGTAACTTTGTAACTGTAAGACTCATTTCAGCATTGAGAAAGAATAACGCACAAGCAAAAACAACTGGACGTGATGTATCAAACTGTTATCAGTCAGGCTGTAAATTTGGGGCACATTTGTTTGGCATAAGCAGCTTCCTGACCTGCTGAGCGAGAATATTACACTGTAAAAGATTAACTGTTCATTTCTGTATTGACATTTAATCAGCTGGGAGAAGCAAACTTACTGCTGCACAGTGTGAAAAGTTGCCTTGAAGCAAAAAAGAAACAACCATCAGTATATCCAACAAATTTAATAAAACTCTGACATCTCGGCCAAAGCCTTCAAGGAGTATAACACAATGTAAAAAAACTTGCCCCATATATACATATACAAGTGCATCAATTAAACAAACAATTAAAGAAATACCCTCCAATTACATTCTTCATTTATCCGCTTGGAGACAGGGTGTCAAAGTTTAAAATGTAAGTGGATTCTTTTAAAAGTAACTGTTTCTTAATGAAAGAACCATACTTTCTCCACCATGAAACAAACTAAAATGTTCAGCTACAGAGCTCTCAGCTTTTTTATTAACAATATCCATAAACACCTTTTTGTTTCTCCAATATAGAATTTGTTGCAAGGACATCTCAAGGCGTATATAACGTCTTCAGTACTACAAATGAAATAACCACAAATTCTAAAAGGAGCATTAATTCTAGGGAAAGATTTTATCACATACTTGCAAGCCTTACACTTGCCACAAGAAGCAAACTTGTCCTAGACTTATTTGTTGTATATTGGATTCTCTCCATTGGTATGTTTCCCATACTGTGAGATCTTTTATCAGAGGCTAATTTGTTAGATTTAAGGGTTTATTAGTAGGTTGGGATTTAGGTGGCGTGGTTGTATAAAGGCAAAAGCATCTAATAATTGCAATGATTAAATAATTTCTGTGTAGTAAGAATCATGTATTTAATTAGTGGGTGCATATTCTTCGTGAATATGCCATTTTGATTTAGGTTTAAAAATGGTAGGGATTTGTTGTTATACCCAAGGGATTTCAGCTGTTCAGACCAGATTTTGGTCCATTGGGGTGTCCAGGTATTTCCATACTGGTCATGGCTTATTATCTGTGTGATGACTGGGGAGAGATGGGCGAAGGCTGCCAGCCTAGTCAAATATAATTTGATACATAATTCTATCAACTGTATAAATAAATGTAAAATACAGGCTTGTGTTTTTAAATGTAAGAAAACACTGTAAAATGTGAACTTCAAGATTGTTGCAACATTGCCATCTGCTGTAAGGAAAACCAAGCCAAGTATTTTAAATGAGTCTTTCGAAGTTGAAAAGATCTTATGAATCTCTTTAATATTTTACCATTCGGCTCCAGTGCAGCTGGATGAAGGTTTCATGCCCATTGTTTTAAGGCTAAAGTTTATGACCAGAATTTAGATGTGGAAGGTGCTTTATTGCTCTAGTTTCTGCTAGAAAATATATGTGAAATGCCTTGTATTGTAAGTTTCTGAGTAGGTGTTAGATTGCTAAATAATGCAGTTTGTGGCCTGGGAACTCAGACCAGGTGTTAAGATGATGCAGTTTGTTTGCCTGGGAAAACCTAAGTGTCAAAAATAATGTAATTTGGGGAGGGACCCAGCAAACATGTTTGTTAGTAATGTTTAAATATTATTTCTCACAAGAGACTGATAGCATTTTGATCTTGGATATCTAACTTATCAGCACCCTGCCATGTGCTCACATGTAAGTTTTAGCACTGTGATTTCTTGTAGGAATAGTTAAAGCTAGTAAAGATTAATTAGGTATTTTTCTTTGAAATCAGACATGTCCTACTGTATTATTTTAAGTTTCTCTGTGATCTCTGAACTCTTAGATATCTCTGTGGTGTAGTAGTTTTGTCTTGTGTTTTAATTATTTATTATTAAATATTTTTAAAACCTTCTACATGTGGCTGACTTGTGTAGAGATAAGCTCTAGAGTACATTGCATATTTATAGAGGTTATTGTAATAGGCCACTCTATAGTAAGCCTTGACTGTTAGTCATACTACCATTGGCTATTAATATTGCACAGTAATAATTGGACACCCTTTTAAGGGCCTTTTAGTAGCTGATATTATTAACTGGGTGGTGGCAGTAATTACTACCGTATAGTCTGGGTAAAGGGGCACACTTGGAGAATCTGTGTCAGCCTTTCCCAGGAGTGTCTGTGAAGTTGTATAAATACTTATCTCAAAGTGTGTGTGTTGTGTCAGCTACTTGGCAGGGACACGAAGCACTGATTGGACAGAGAGGGTACTAGAGGTTTTAGCTTGCCCAGTTAGGCTGGGACCTGGACCCTATAGCTGTGCCAGTTGGGAGTCTTATTGGGGACCTGGTGAGCAAGGGAGAAACCAGCCCCAGACTGACTGTGATCTCTGTGTGCACTTAAGGGAAATTGTACTTTACTGTGTGTATTAGTTATCCCTTTTCTCTTCTAGGAGACGACTTCCCTGGTGTTAGTGTTGAGGATTGAGGCTCCTTGATTGCTGGGCCAGGGCATGGTCATCACAATCTGTATTAGTCTGTAAGCAGTAATTGGAAGGCTTTAGCAACCTTGCTATTAAATATATCTAATCTCACAAACTAGTTTATACAAAAACAAAAAAGAAACACTATTATCAGAAATATTGGGGTCACTTACTAGATGTAATAATTCTTAACAAAGAAAGATAGTCTGTACACTGACATGATGAGACAAATGTATATTATGCAATAACTGCATTATAAGCAGTTTTTAGTTTTCCTTTTTTTTTCTCTTCTTTCCCTTCTTCCTCTTTATATATCTAATTGTATTCCCTAATTACATTAAGTATAAAAAGTGGTTGAATTTCTATATTTTCTTCATAAAATATGTCCCTTATACTATCCCTCACTTTCTTAAGTGATGTTAAAAACCTTTTATACTCCATTTGATGATGTAGTGACTTCTAGTGTATATAGTGTATATATATTTCTTCTGTTATTAGTTTTTTTGAGTGTTTTCTTTTTGTATGTACTGTTTGTTTTGTGTGCTTGATTGGATGTATCACTGTTAATATCTGAAAATTCAAATAAAGAGATTTTGGAGGAAAAAAAGAAGCAAACTTGTCTTAACCAATTTGTAGCTGTAAAAACAAGTTTTCCTCTCTCTTCCTTTCTCCTAGGAGCACCTCTGAGATAAGAAGTGTTGGAGAGATGGCACACAGACAGCCCAGTTTCCCCTTGAATGAGGAAACATTTACAGCTACTGCCACTGTGCACATGGAGCTCTCAAACAAAAGTTAGACAGCTAGATATTAGTTGGGACAGAAACGTCTATCCTGTCTTCTAAGGTGGCTAAAAAGTGAATATTGTGTTGATCAGAGCTTTCTCAGGATAAAAACTGAGAAACTGTTAAAAAGCAAAGGAACATTATCAATTAGGGTAAAATTAAGTTACTGGCTCATAATTAAACTTTCTGGGTGCCAAAAAAAGAAGGAATCTGGGAAAAGCAAACAAAAACAACCAGAAAACCCCTTTCCTTATAACTAGTCTAGTCCAGATACAGGTTTTTATTTTTTATTTTACATTTGTTAACTGGGATAGACCGACTGGACGTGTGTCCATTTACAGTGGAGGCCCGGGGGGAAAAGCTCCAAATTCTTATACAGAAGTAGATGAATGTACATTGTAGGTAAAGCTCTACATTACATAAGATTAATAATAAACATATTTATGTGCACCTTATTTTGCAGTACAGCTCAACAACCACTTACATTTAAAATACACATATTTTTACAACAGCTTATATTTATGATAAACAGGTTTTTGTGTGTATAACAGAAAACAAGTAGATACAGGTAAAAGATGACTTTACTAATAGGAAGACAACCATTAAGAGTTAACCTGAAAAAGGGAATTACATTTTATAGTGGGAGTTCCTGAGTTTGTAGCAGAACAATAGGAGACTGCATTAATCGTTGCTGCAGTGGGAGTTAGTAGAACATCAGGGGACTGCATCTAAAATTCTTTAATGCAGTTTCAAGACAGTGTCCCATGCATCACATAAGACACTGTCCTCAAACTACATAAAAGAATTGTAAATGCAGGTTTGCTGTATCCAGGACTGTTTGTAAGCTCCTGAGCCCCCCAAGCCTTTCTGTGTTGGAGGGAAGCCTTCTAGCTTATCAGTGAGAGTGGTAAGCACTAGGTAACCTATCTACCACATAAGGAGTGGTTTCCGGCCCAGAAATTGTAGTTATTGTCCGTTTGGGCAATTTTTCCATCTCTCTCAACTTTCTGATTTAAAACCCCATTTGCACTTCTTTCCTGTAACTAGTCCACTTCAGAAACAGATTCTTGGTTTTAGCACTTGAATTTGCTTATTCGTGCTCAGCACTTGTTCAGAACTTGTTGTAAGCACTAAGTAAGCTACAAATGATTACAGCACTTAACCTTCCTCATTACCTAGAGGAAACCAGTTTTTGTACTTACATTCCTCACTTGCTTAGAGAAAAAAAGCTCTTGTACTCACTTTCCTCACTCGTGTAGAGGAAAATATTTTTTTATTCAGGCATGTCCAAGGGTCAGCTCCCAGTGTTCTCTCCTGTCTATCTGATGAATTTGGGCATCTTGGGGCAATGTAGCAATTGCCTCATGTACACAGACAACCCTCTCCTCCTACCACCCAACACTACAACCTGTGAGAGATGCACTTATCTAGCCAAACTGGAGGTAAAGCTCTCTCAATCCAAGACTGAATTTGACAGTCAAGAGGAGAAGGTAAACACTTGCACCACACCACACATCACATAGTCCCACTAAACCTACACCACCAAAATCCACACATAGAAACACAAAAACATTCGCGGAGGCTCTCAATAATAATCTGCTCAAGCAACAGAGACCTCCAAAGCAGAAATGCAATCAACCTCCAATCCCCAACACAACCGAAATGACACATAGCCCACAGACTCAGTGTGCCACTCAACCACAGCTCATAAGGCAAAACAAAGTACCCAACGCACTAGTCATAGGTGACTCTACAGTTAGGCACACTGATGTCCCACTCACCAGGCTAAACAAGGGAAGGTTACTGTCAGCTGCCTGCCGGGTGCCAGGATCCGCCACATAACCCATGCACTCAGGTCACTCCACAACAAGTACAAATATGACTCTGTCATTGTCCATGTTGGTGTGAACGACCTGAGACGTACCTCCCTGGACTACATGAAAAGAGACTTGGAAGAGCTCTATGAACTTGTAGCCCAGGCAAGTATGACCCTAGCCCTGAGTAGCATCCTGCCATCGCCCAGAATGATACCGCAGTACAAGGACAACATGTCTGACTTTAACAACTGGCTAAGTTTCTGGTGTCATTCTATGGGGATCCAGTATCTATCTGCCTGGGACGACATGGTCGACAGACTACAATGCTATGCCAGAGATGGCCTGCACCTGTCACCCCTGGGATTCCGGATACTGGCTAAGGCTCTTGCCACTCCTATAATGCCTTTTTTAGGCAAGGTTCAAATGACAAATTCACCACCATAATAGGAACTGGCAATCAAAAACTGAGGATAATGCTACTCAATGCTAGAAGTCTAAATCTCAAAATGCACTCCCTCGAGGCACTCCGTAAAATGGAGAACATCGATATCTGTGCAGTGACTGAGACCTGGTTCAAGGCTCCAGAGTGCACCCCTGCATTACCAGGCTCATTCCACACTTTTCGGCCATCTAACCTGGACCGGAACACCAAAGGCGGAGGTGTGTCATTATTCATTAAGGATATCCACACCTCCAGGCTAGTTGCTCAGCATAATGCATCCAAGATTATCCAAGTGCAACTAACTCTGGGCAAAACTGCAATCCAAACTGTAGCTTGTTACAGATCCCTCACCATGCCCCAGGATTCCCACTCCTCTTTTCTTGATATACTGGAACATATTAGGGTTCAACCAAACACCCTAATAATGGGCGATTTCAACTACCCCACCATTAACTAGAAAAGCTACTCATGTACCAACTCCTTTGGTCAACGCTTTCTGGAATTCATAAATTTCAATGCCCTGGATCAACTTATCCACACCCCCACCAGGGGCAACAATATCCTAGACCTAGTCATTACCAACATGAGTGACCGGTGTTCCACACATGAAGTCAACTCCTCGTAGGTCAGATCCGACCATAAGCAAATCACCTGAGATATCCACATCCCACCCCAATCCCCCATTAAGGAAACCACGGTAAAAAAATTCTCCAAAGCCAACTTCATGCTTAAGATAGAAGTTTTGAACTTCATGACACCCATGCAGATGGACAATACAGTTACGACTGCTGAATCCCACACAAATGCACTCTATAAGCACTTACACGAGTGCATGGATCATGCTATACCAAACAGAACCAAGACAATATCCTCCAAAAAAAGGAAGCCAATCTGGTGGTCCCCCGCCATAAACAAACAGAAGGAAGAAACTGTTGCAAAAGAGAGTAAAATCCCATGAGTGGAGGAGCTCCCTGGTCAGCCTCAGTAAAAAGCTAAGATCCTTTATAAGATCCTCCAAAGCTAGCTATGAAAACAAAATCACCACTGATTTTAAGGACAACCACAAAGCATTCTATAGCTATGTCAGGAATCTCAATGGCAACACCCAAATCTGCTCTGAGCTACAGCACAACGACACGAAAATTACAGAACGAACTGATATTGCCAACATCCTGGCTGATAGGTTCAGTGCTAACTTTACCCCCCTCTCACCCCCTAAAGGGCCCATATCTATACAGGAAGAATGCAGAGTCCCTGTAATCACAACTATGCAGGTAAAAGCTGCACTCTCTAAAGCCAAAAACACAGCATCCATGGGACCGGACAACATCCCAGGCTGCGTTTTACACGAACTAAAGAAACGAACTGGCTTCCCCACCTAAGCACCATGTTCAATCATAGCCTCACATCAGGCTTTGCGCCCACTGAATGGTGCACAGCAACAGTTATCCCACTCCACAAAGGGGGAGGCACCACTGATCCCGGGAACTATTGCCCTATTAGCCTGACGAGCCTGGTCTGTAAGGCCATGGAATGTATCATCATGGAACTCATAAACAACGACATTGGTAACCTCCAAACTCTGGACCCCACCCAGTTTGGGTTTGTGAAAGGCAGATCATGCCTCCTGAACCTGATTCGACTTCTTTGAGGCAGTCACCAAAGCTGTAGATGAGGTTAAGGTGGCCCACACAGCCTATCTTGACCTTGCCAAAGCTTTCAACACCATCCCCCATTCTGGATAGATAAACTCACTAAACTAACTATAAATCCTTAAGTCACAAGATGGGTTGCCAGCTGGCTCACTGACAGAACCCATGCTGTAAAAGTTGCAGACTCCAAATCTGATTTCAAACCAGGGACAAGTGGAGTACCACAGGGTTCAGTCCTGGGACCTCTCCTGTTTGGTATCTACTTCTCTGAAGTACAGGTTAACACAGAAGGCCTTTGGCTAACGAAGTTCGCAAATGACTGCAAACTAGGAGCCATAGTTGAGTCCCCAAATGATGTGGACATCCTACAGAAGGGCCTCACTGAGACAGATGCCTGGTGTTAGAGCCATGGCCTCAAGCTCAATGCCAAAAAGTGCATAGTCATCCCCTTTGGTAAAAATTCTGTACCCGTGAACTACCACATAGGCGGCAGTCTACTTAACAATGAATGTGTGATAAGAGACCTTGGGACCCAGGTGGACAGTAGTCTCTCCTTTGATAATCACATCACCACAGTAGTCAAGAAATCCTTGTACGTGGCACACCTCATCACAAAAGGGTTCTCATCCAGGAAAAAAGAGGTAATTGTTCCCCTCTACTCACCATTCATTAGACCCATTATAGAGTACAACTCCCCTTTTGGAATGTACCTCACAAGACATCTGCAGCAGCTGGAAAGGCCACAGAAGAGTCCTTACAAAGAGGATTACTGGCCTCAAAGAGATGCCCTACACTGACTGTCTCAAAAAACTCCAGCTTTACTCCATAGCATATCGCTTACTCCGAGGCGATCTCTGCCTAAGATATAAAGCTATGTCAAACCCAGAGCTGTTGGACATGCTGCACTTAAAGAAATCCCAATTCCTCTGAGCTACACGCTCTAGGGACCTAAACCTCGTCAACACAATAAACAGGACATGCTGGAGGGATAGATTCCTGTCCCAGAGACTTTCCATACTCTGGAACAAGCTACCCATCTATGTCAAGCAAAGTTCCTCATTAGCACTCTTCAAGAAAAATTTTGATGAGTGGATGGGAAATAGGAAATATACCCCGGGGGATCACTTCTGTGGCTCTGCTTGACAGAGGCACAGGAAAATAACTTTCTTGGGTGGCTTAAGTCAGGGAACCCTGTTGGCTAGGCTTACTTATACCCTTGAGCCAATAGCCTAGTACCCACCTATGAAGCTGTGAACCTATACGAAAAGAAAATCTGCCTGGGAAGACACTCCCAGCTGTTAAGCAAAAAGCAGTTCAAGACTTCTCTTTAGTACAGGAGATATCATCCAGTAATTTGGGGGAAATAATGCACATACACTCAGGAGTGGTTAAAATGAGTGAGACACTGAAGGAATACATAAATCAAATGACAAAAAGCTGGAACAACTGAATAAGCTTTAAAAAGGTGTTCAGATCAGATGACAAAACTAGGAAAAAAAAACAGAGACTGAAGTGAAGTGAATACTGGCTGAACATAAAGCTTCTCAAGAAAATCTTTATAAAAAATAGCAGAGTTTGAAGACCAAGCACATACAGAAAATATGAGATATTTTGCTATACTCAAGGCCCTATCCCAGTAGTCTGTCGACTACAGGCTTTTGAGGAGAGATCTATGTCTGGCAACTGGGCATTGTCAAACCCCACTCTGGGCCTCCTGCATATCCACAAAACAAACAGCACCAGAATTACCTGTTCTAAAGACTTTGCCTGTGATTTAAATAAATAGGACCTGTTGGAGAGACAGGTATGTATCCCAGACATTACCCCATCTATGGAATAGGCTCCCCATCTATATGAAGCAGAGTTCCTCCCTAACCCAATTCAAGTGCGACTTGGACAATTGGCTGGGGAACAGGAAATTCATCCCTGGTTTAGCACCTATGTCCCTAATGGGCACAGGCAACCTGTAAATGATTAATCTCCCAGGCCCCTGTATGTAAGTGTTTCATCTCTCAAACCCCTGCTTACCCTTATCAAGGGTATCTGAACTTGTCAGAGATTTGGGATGCATGGCTAGGCTTAAAAAGGCCCTTGTAGTCATTAGCCTAGTAAACACCTATGAAACTATACAAGACTTGGAAATCTAAGGATATAATTGGTTTGGTAGTTGAGGAAAGCTGTCTCTGTTTGCAGATGATATTATTTTCTACCTGATAAAACCAGACAAAGACATTTCAGTGTTGTGGAACATTCTGAGTCATTTTCATATCTTTTTTGGGATACAAAATTAATGAAGGTAAAACAAAGGCAATAGCTACAACTTATGTACTAACACAAATATTGGTTCAACAACATCCGTATTTACGGGGATTTGATAAAATTAAGTACTTAGGAGTATGGCTTAAAAAGGATTCTAGCGTGGCAGCTAAGGACATGTGGGAAGAAACTAAACAAAAGATAAAATAAAAACTGAGAAATTGGAAGCTCTGTTATATGTTATATGAATGTGGACAGCAAGATACAAGCAGTTTAAAATGTACCTTTAGTTTTATACACAGGTCAGGCATATTTTTATCAACCAGAGGAGACGTTGTGGATAGCAATTAATGAAGTGCTTAAGGATTTTATCTTGGAGGGGACGACGACAAGAGTCAAGTTGGATATGCTGATGCCTCCAACGGAACAAGGCTGTTTGGGATTACCCACTGATAGAACACATCTAATCAAAATAGGGGAAGCCACTTCAAGCAGTAGACCCGTACTATGGCTGACCAGGTTTGCAGGTGACTGCAAGCTGGGCACGGTCATCAATTCCCCAAGTTATGTGGACATCCTCCAAGAGGGTCTCACCCAAACAAATGACTGGTGCCAGAAACATGGCCTCAAGCTGAATGCCAGAAAATGCATCATCATCCCCTTTGGGAGTGATGTCCCCACATATCATCACATTAGTAACTATGTCCTAAGCACGCAGTCAGTCGTGAGGGATTTGGGAACCCAGGTTGATAGCAATCTGACTTTTGACCACCATGATGCTTCCATTGTATGGAAAGCTTTCTACATGGCCCACCTCATAAGTAAGGGTATCTCATCCAGGGACAAAGGAGGTCATACCATCCCTGAATTCTTCCATTATAAGACCAATTATTGATGACAATACCCCCTTCGGCATGTACCTCGCATAGCACATGCAGCAGCTGGAGAGACCACAGAGGTTCCTCACCAGAAGAATCCAGGGCCTCAAACATCTACCCTACACAGATTGGCTAAAAGCCCTGTCCCTCTACTCAGTCTCATACAGACTCCTCAGACGTGACCTCTGTCTGGCATACAAAGCAACCTCACACCCCGCCTTGATGGGACTGCTGCATACCCACAAGTCAAGCTCCACTCGAATAACCCACACACGCGACCTCATCCTGGTCTGTGACATCAATAGGACTTGTTGGCGGGACAGGTTTGTGTCCCAGAAACTTCCCATCTGTGGAACAGACTCCCTCTCCATGTCAAGCAGAGTACCTCATTATCCCTTTTCAAGCGCAACCTGGATAACTGGATGGGAAACAGAAAATACACCCCTGGGATTCCACCTGTGTCCCTGCTGGACAGGGGATTTGGGTGCTGACTTGTCTAAACATGGGCTAAACTCGTGGCTAGGCTTATAAGGGACTCAGGGTCAATAGCCTAGTAACTTCCTATGATATAATAAAAACTGGAATAATATACTGCATTAATTGTAGGAAAGTATAAATAAGCAACTGGACTGGTATTCTACAGCAGGATTTGTTAACTGAGAGGGTACGTAATGTGTACACTACAAATCTGGCCAGAAAGCAGCCAAAACCCATATTAGTAAAGATGCAATCATATTAGCAGAAAGAGCTGTCCATGACAAAACCATAGCAAAATGAGAAAATCATTGAAAACTGAGGACAGCAGAGTGTTTCAGGAAAATGGTTGTTTGTTGTATACCAGGCAGAAGAGAAGCAAGTTTATCCCAGCAATCAGGTGATGTTGAGAGGTACAGCTGGCTGTGGCATCTTGAATCTCACATCTACCTCTCAACATTTATTTATTTATTTATTTATTTATTTATTTAAATGAATAAATAATGTTGAGAGGTAGATGTGAGATTCAAGTTGCTACAGCCAACAGTCTTTGGAATATTTTTCCATGTACGATCAATTATGTTTTGGATGCAGAACAGGCTACAGAGGGAGTATGAGAGTGCAGTCTCCACAGAGTGAGCCAGCAAGCTGAAGGCAACTCTTGTTTATCCATCTTCTGTTAATAAGAAAGCCCATAGAGAAATGTTGCCAATGAAACCTTTTCCACTGTACCAAAGAAAAATGCTACAGTGAAAGAAGGGAATCCAGAAACTGACTTGAAGAATCAGGAATACATCTGCCTTTAATCAGATACTTGTGCTGAGAGATTCAGATAATCAGGAAGAGCACCAGCATCAAAGTGAAATAAGTGAATAAGTGGAAGAACTGCAAAGCATAATGTAATGCAGATATGTAAGATGCGGTTAAATATTTTTTTTCCTCAACAATATTTGTATAAAAGCTTCCCAATGTGAAGTGCATATTGTTTTAGAAAGTAGTTATATAAAGTATGCACACAGAGGTATTTAAATGCTAGATGTGGGAACAGTTTTATTAGTGACTGCTGTATATGCTAGTGATATTAAAGGTAAGGAAAGCACTTTTCTTAGTAGTAACATATTCAAGTTTTACAATGTGGCAAGATAAAGAAGGGTTGGAAGCAAAAAAATAATATAACTTGATCTTTGATTGCTGGAGGATGTAATATGTGAACTGATCATATCTCTTTATAGAAGTGAATGTCAAAATTAAGTTTTTGGTTTAAGCTATATCTATCTTTAAGGAAAAGACTCAAAAACAAAACAAAATAAAAAAAATGAAAAACAGTTGCATTTGCAAAGTAGCTGAATTTTTTTCCAATTAGCACCTGCTTTTCATTGAAGATAAGCAGCCACCAGGTGCAGACAATTAGTCATGAGAGGCGTGAACAGAGTGTTGTGAATGAAATCTACAAGCTACAGCATGATTAACTTTTAAAGGGACTGATAAGCAGTACAGTGGAACATAAATGAAGATAAAACAAAGGCTATAGCCATAACTTATGTACCTCTACACAAATTAGTTCAGCACTACCCATACTTATGGGTACTGTACAAGATGAAGTATTCAGGAGTATGGATTAAAAAGCCTTCTGTTATGGCAGCTAAGGCTATGAGGGAAGGAGACTACACAAAAGATAATACAAAAACTGAAAAACTGGAATCTCTTGATTATGGACATGGAGAGTAAGATACAAGAAGCAACATGTTTTTAGTTCCTTTAGTTTTATATATGGGTCAGGCATATTAAAAAAAAACACAGGAGAAGTTGTGGACAGTAATTAATGAAGAGTTGAAGGAATTAATCTGAAAGGGAAAGAGGGCAAGTGTTAAGTGGGATAAGATGATCCTTCCAATAGAGCAATATAGTTTAGGATTACATGATATGAAGGGGAACTTTAGAGCTGCACAGTTAAGGCTCATATACATAACACAAGCAGAAAGTTATAATTCAAAACGGAAAGGGATTATGATGAAGCATGGGGAAGTTCAAGAAAAAGAGATATTGGGATTTTAGATGCAGACCCTTAAGGAGAAAACATACAGAACATTATATTCATAAAGTAACAGAAAGTATTCTAAGAACTAAGCAACATGAAAATGGAGAAAGGAGATTTTGCTAATAAGGATGACTGCAATTAGGGGTACAGAAAACAGGCAAGATGGGGCCAGAATTTAATGGAGAAAACTGACAAAGGAACCAAGGTTTTGGGAGCATATAACTACTGAAGGAAAGGTAATAGAGTGGGATGAGGCGAAGATGTTTTGGACTATAAGCTAGAGACTGCCTTCTCTACCAGGGATTGATATCACAGTACAGAAAATGAGAAATGGATAGATGAATATTAAGTGAAAGACCTGCTCTGGTAGAGTTTTTAGTTGAATCTACAGTAGAAGCTGCTGTTTAAAAATGGATAATTAGTGGAGTGTATAAAATTCCCTGCAGACTACTTTGTCAGAAATACTGGGTGAGCAAATTGGTGCAACTACATAAATTATTTTTTTAAGCTGTGAAACATAATTGGAATTGTCTAGAGATTGTAGCTCTTGCCGAGTTTAATTCTGGTGGCTGCCAAGAAAAGAAATGACTAGAAAATGGAAATCAAAGTCTAAACCAACTGTACTAGAAGCAGTGAATATAGTAACAGAGACAGAACAACTGGGAGTGGGATCTTTTGAAAGGGGTAGGAGCAAATTACATAGAAAATGGGAATTGTGGGAACAATACATGCAGTAAAATGTTTTGGAGGAGGAATGAGGTTTAAGGGAATGCAGGAATTGAATGAGCTAAGTAATGTCTGATTGACAACGACTGTAAAGAAGACTGTACATGATGTATAATGTTTGGAAGTGAAAATATCTCAACATGGCTTGTTTTCATTTGTATAAATGCCTATGTCATAATTGATAATTGAACAACGATGTTTCTTGTTTAAAAAACATAGTAGGGCATATAAAATCTTGCATGATAACTGTGAAGGCTGCCAGCCCAGCTAGCTGGAATTTTGTAAATAATTATATCGCAAAAGCCTTCGATACAATACCCCACTCGGGCATTATAGATAAGCTCACCAGCTTAAATATAAACCCCTATGTCACTAGATGGGTTGCAAACTGGCTCAAGGACAGAACCCACATGGTTAGAATAGCTGGAGCCATGTCAGACTCCAAACCAGTTACAAGTGGCGTCCCACAAGGCTCAGTCTTGGGACCTCTCTTGTTCGGTATATATTTCTCGGAGGTACAGGCCAACATGGAAGGACTGTGGCTGACCAAGTTCGCAGATGACTGCAAACTGGGCACCATAATAGACTCTCCAGCTGACACAAGCATCCTCCAAAAGGGCCTCATAGAAACAGACAACTGGTGCCAGAGCCATGGCCTCAAGCTAAACGCCAAAAAGTGTATAGTCATCCCTTTGGCAAAAACAAAGTGCCCACAAATTACCACATAGGTGGTAATCCATTAAGTACAGAAGAAGTAATTAGGACCTGGGGACCCAAGTTGATAGCAATCTCTCATTTGACAACCACGTGGCCAAAGTGGTTAGAAAAACATTTTATATAGCCCACCTAATCATGAAGGGATTCACATCTAGATCAGGGAGGTCATCGTGCCTCTTTACTCATCCCTCATCAGGCCCATAATTGAGTACAATGCCCCTTTTGGGATGTACCTTACCAGGCACCTGCAGCAACTGGAAAGACCCCAAAAGTACCTCACCAAGAGGATCAAGGGGCTCAAACAGATGCCGTATGCTGCCCGGTTAAAGAAACTCCAGCTCTACTCAGTGGCATACCGCCTGCTCAGAGGCGATCTGTGCCTGACTTATAAAGCCATGTCCAACCCGGAATTAATGGACATGCTGCACCTCAGAAAATCCAAATCCCATCGAGCTACGCGCTCGAGGGACTTAAACCTCAGCACTGAAATAAATAGGACATGCTGGAGGGACAGATTCATAACCCAGAGGCTCCCTTCACTCTGGAATAAAATCCCAGTCCAGGTTAGGCAGAGTCCCTCATTGACTCTCTTCAAGAGGAATCTTGATGAATGGATGGGAGATCGTAGGTTTACCCCGGGTATCACTTCTGTGTCACTGTTAGACAGAAGCGCAGTATACTAACCTCGAAAAAGGGCATAGCAAAATTAATTTAAAATGGGTGGCAAAAGCCATACACACTCTGGCTACGCTTATAAATGCCCTAGGGCAGATAGCCTAGTATGAACCTATGAACCTATATGCCATTTGTGAACAGTAATATGATTTGTATGCTTGTCTTACAAATGTAAGTAAACTGTATGTTATGTGCTGAACTTCAAAAATGTAACCACAGTGCACCCTACTAGAAAAGAGCAAAACTCTAAGAAAATAAGTTAAATTGTTTACAATGGTGTTTATCTCAGCTTGCAGACAGAATGTCTGCAGCTAGGCATTCTTTCTATTGTCTGGAAAAAGAAATAACTACAGGTTTCCAAGGTAAAAGTGTTTAACAGTTTTACGACTTCCAGTTCTAGGCAAAACTTCTGAGAGATAAGTATTTTTAATACAGAGGTGTTATATTTTAAGTTCCTGTTAGCCTGGGAACTAAAGGCAGAGGTGACAAGAATGATGTAATCTGAGATAATCCACCAGAAATGTTTGATAGTAATTTAAGAACTATCTCAGAGAGTGAGTCTGTGCATTTTGTATTTGTCTTTGGACCTAGAAACATCCATTCAGCATTTGCATCTGCCAGGTTCTGTAAGTAAGGTTTAGGAATATATAGTATTTCTCTTAGAGATAGACAGGAATATAGTAAGATTAGTTTAGATGTTTTCTGTATTTATGTGAGACTGTCCTGCAATGTTATTTTACCATATTTCCTGTGATTCTGAACTCTGTTGTCATTGTGTTGAGTTATTGAGTATTGCCTTGTACGTTTATTATTTATTATTAAATATATTTAAAACTTTTAAATGTTTAGAAATATTTAAGATCTTAGAATACTTTCATATGTATTTGGTGACACTGTGCAGGCCACTCAAATTGCCTTAAAGTCTTGGACACACTTACCATTTGGATAACAGTAATATTACACAGTAGAATTGGTCACCCTTTGTAAGGGCCTTACAGTAGCTGATAAGTACTGGTTGGTGGCAGCTGGTACTAACTTAGAGTTTGGGCAGAAGGGGGCATAAATAGTGAATCTGTGCCAGCCTTCCCCAGGAGTATCTGTGCATTTGTCTATAAATCAAATCTCAAAGTGTGTGTGTGTCAGCTACTTGGGCAGAGGCAGGGGGCATGAAACACTGGTTGGACAGAGAGGGTGCTGAAGGTTTTGGTTTGACCACTCAGCTGAGATCTTAACCCTATAGCTGTGCCAGTGGGTAGTCTTCTTGGGGATCTAGAGAGAGAGGGAGAAACCAGCCCCAGGCTGACTGTGATCTCTGTGTGCTCTTAAGGGAAATTGTACTTTACTGTGCGTGTACTTGTCATCCTCCCAATGTGCACGTCCCTCAGTGGTGTTAGTGGTGATGATTGAGGCTCCTTGATTACTGGGCTAGTGCAGGGGCATCACAATAACTATAAGAATCAAAGCAGGTTAGAAAAGACAGAGACTAGAGACTGGAAAAGAATTTACAAGGGAACAATGAGCATATGTATGGCTCCCAAGTATGCAACAAAGTCGATAAGGTTTAGGATATTTGCCTGGAAGTGTATGTATAGGTATTTTTATACTCCAAGCAGACTTCAAAGAATTTTTCTTCTGGTAGATAGCAAATGTTGGA
Source organism: Protopterus annectens (assembly GCF_019279795.1). Classification (NCBI taxonomy): domain Eukaryota; kingdom Metazoa; phylum Chordata; order Ceratodontiformes; family Protopteridae; genus Protopterus; species Protopterus annectens. The sequence goes on along the minus strand of NC_056730.1, from coordinate 549,355,798 downwards.
GATGTGATGGGGAAGAAAGAGGCAACTGGGGACATATGTTTTGGGGGTATAATGAGTTGGCAGACTTTAAAAATTCTCTCCAAAGTGCTTTGTCAAAAATATTAAATGAGCAGATGGCTGTAACTAAGGAAATTATTCTTTTAACCTGGGACACAGAATCTGAATTGCCTAGAGACAGTGCAGCCTTAAGTTTAATTCTGTTGGCTGACAAAAACGTGATTAACAGAAAATGGAAATCATAGGTTCATAGCTTCATAAAAGGTTACCAAGCTAAAAGCCCCAGAACCCTTACAAGCCCAGCCATATTTATTCCAAATTGCTCCAATTGTCAGACGTTAGGTGAGTGATGTTTTCAGAGGTATGAGTCTATAGTAATTAATACCAACTGCCTCTGTCCATCGGTGACATAGGTGCCACCTCAGGAGTGAATTTACAGCCACTCATCCATTGACCTAGGTTGTGATTGAAGAGGGGCAAAGAAGGGCTCTGCTTCATGTGAATGAGAAGCTTGTTCAAGAGAAGGGGTAGTCTCTGTGAAATGTATCTCTCCAGCATGATTTGTTCATGTCAGAGGCTAGGTTAAAATCCCTGGAAGCGAGTGACCCTCATGCAGTTTGATTTACAAATATGTAGCATTTCCATCAGGGCCAGGTCAGAGACTGTTCTGTAAGCCAGATACAGGTCTCACCTTAGCAACCTGCAGCAGACAGTATACAGTTACACGGCTTTCTGTGTAGGACTTGTTTTCTGTACCCTGTATTTTCTTAATGAGAAACTAGCTGCTGCAGGTGTCTGGTGAAATACATGCTAAAGGGAGCATTATACTAAATTATTGGTTCGATGAGGGCCAAGTATAGTGGAATTATAAAATCTTTTGATCTAGATGTGATGCCATTACTTATGAAATGTGCCACATAGAAGGATTTTCTTACCACTGTGGATATATGGTGGCTGAAGTTCAGATTGCTATCAACCTGTATACCCAGATCACGTATTACTTGGGTCTACACCTAGGAGGGGCTGTTGTTTATAATATAATTAGCAGGGATGTTAGCTTTCCCAAAGGGAATAATAATTTTTTTTTTTTTACATTTAGCTTCAGTTCATGGCTTTGAATCATTTATCCACATTAACCCTTTCTGCAGTTTATTACTATCATTGGGGGACTCAGTGATTGCTCCCAATTTGCAATCATCAACAAACTTGGTCAGCTACATTTTGCCTGGACTTCTGATAAATAAATTCTGTATAGTAAAGGGCCCAGCACAGAACCCTGTGGTATGCCATGGGTGACTGGTCTTTTGCTAGAGGTGAAGTCACCTACTTGACAGTATGTACCCTGCCGGTGAGCCAACTGGCTATGCATCTAGTGACATAAGGGTTAATTCCCAGTTGGGAGAGTTCCTCTATAATACCTGAGTGGGAGAATGTGTCAAATGCCTGAAGTCCAGGGCCTTGGTGACTTTCTTGAAGAAGTCAACCAGGTTTAACAGGCATGATTTACCCTTAATGAATCTGAACTGGGTTGGGTTCAGATTTTGCAGATTACCTATATCTTGTTGATAAGGTCCATAATGATTGTTTCCATGGCTTTACACATGAGGCTGGTCAAGCTTATGGGTTTATAATTCTAAAAGTCAATTAATGGGTCCCCCTTTGTGCAGAGGGATTGCCATTGGTGTCTTCCATTCTCCTGGAAAATAGCCAGTCTGCAGGCTGTGGTTAAACAAGGATCCAAGTGAGTCTACTAAGTAATGTTTAAGCTTTTTAAAAGGCAACCTGGGATGATGTCTGGTCCCACTGATGCCACATTTTAGGCCTTGGAGAGTGCAGAGATGTCCTTCTCTCTTGAGATAATGGGTTGAAGAATGGTGCCAGGTATATTTTGGGGGATGACCGGTGGGGGCAGGGGGTTGAAGTTTACTCCAAATCTGTCAGCTAGCAAGTTGGGTATTACCTCCAGTTGAGTAAGGGTGGTGCCATCCATAACCAGTTTAGTGCATAGCAGGGTATTTCCCTTTGACTGTATATGTAAAGAATGCCTTGTGATTATCCTTGGCAAGGGAAGCTATTTTTGCTTCGTAAACAGTTTTGAAGGACTTGACAAAATCTCTAATTTGTTTGTTTTAGCTAGGGAGGGAATTCTTCCTCTGCTGAGTCAGTTCCCTCTTGTTTTTGGACATTAGTTTCTTTTGTTGTATAGGCTGTTTATACTAAGGGTCCACCAGGGTGGCTTGTTTTTTTCAGCAAGAGCTGGTTTTAATCCAGTCAGGTACAGCTGATTCTATACTACTGCTTAAGTGGTTATACGGAGTGTTGGTGTACACCTCTGCACAGGAGTCCAGTTTATCTGTGTTTGAGGAGGCTTTGAAACTTCTTATACCATCATTCAGTAGGAGGTAATTTGTCTTGGAAAAAATCTTAAGTGTTTTTGAGCTTGATGGAGTATCTGGCCTTTTAATTAGATCAAAAGAGACTGATTTATATTCTGATCTTAACGGGGAGGCCATCACAATGGGGGGGGGGGTGCAATGCTTTCCCATGTTAGTGAATACTATGTCCAGGACATTTGAGCCCTTTGTGGGTATGCTGACTGGCTGTTCTAGAGCATCTGCATTGACAAAGGCCAAGAACCTCTGAGCCAGCATGTCTGTGATCATGTATGTTTTCCAGTCGATGGTAGAATAATTAAAATCACCCATGAGTAAGGTGTTGAGCTGTATGGCAAGTGACTCCAGTAAGCCCAAGTATGTGGTATGCTTTTCCTGGTTCATGATGGGAGATCTATAGCTAGCTATAATGTCGTAGGGGATTTTGTCTAAAGTTAACTGAACATGCAGTAGTTCAAGAGTCATACTGTTTGATCAGTCTCCTGAGGTGTACTTATCTTTAATAAAGTGGATACACTTCCTCCTTTGGTTCCTTCACGCTCAGTTTGTGGTCTGAACATATGGAAGGCATTGTAGCCCTGCACAGCTGGGGTGCTATCAAAGTCTAAACCAGCTACATCTGAAGTACTGAATATTATAAAAAAGATAAAAACTGGAAGGGGGATCTTTATAAAAGGGAAGGTGCAAATTATATAGAAATAAATGGAAATTGTAGGAGCAATACATGCAAAATGATGTTCGCGAGTAGGAGGAGTGAAGTTAAGGAAAGACAGGAATTCATTAATTTATTTATTGCTGAACTGATAACAGAAAGAAATATGTGATGTACAATATATGTAAATGGAAAATGCTAATATGGTTTATTTTCTTTTCTGTTAATGTATGCTTGCCTATGTCTAAAGTGATAATTTATTAAAGGAGTTTACCAAAAACAGGACGTCAGAATAGAAATTAAATTTTAAAAATATTCAAGTTTACTAAAAGTATGCATGTTGTCTTACACATCTAATAAAAGAATAGAGGGAAGATGACAACAGATGATCTTTAGTGGGAACAAAGGCTCTAATATGCACATTAGTATGGTTAACCTTAACATTAAAATGGCAATACCTGTGGGTGTAGCTGTTGACCTGGAGTAACTGCTCCTAGTTGGAGCAAATACTTTATTTCTGGAAACTTAATATAGTTTTGTGAGTTTGGTAAATGGGGATTTTTTGAAAATGTATTATTATTATTATTATTTTTTAATTGTTAGGCAATAACATACAAGATCAGTATGCCAATCATCACTGTGTGCATGCATACTACAACAGATGGGAACATATGTGTAATATGTAGGAGCTATGTATCAGAATGGCTACTCCACCAATATTATTATGGAATATATGGCCTTACAGGTACAAACAAAAATCAGGGTACTGAACTACATTAAGAAGTATGGGAAAAATACCAATGTTACAGGACATGCACCTGGACAGAAATGAGCATATGAATTTGACAAAGAAAGGATTTCATGGCAGACATTTAGTACAGTATCAAGGGCAAAGCTGCTGAGAGAATCTACAAAACTAAGTGCCATTTTTCAATTTATTTTGACTTATACTGCACATATATTTGATTAACTGTGATGTTTTATTAAGTTGCATTACATGTGCACTGTATTTTTTCACTGTTATACTGTTAAACTGTTTAACTGAATGTGAACTGTTCTGCTGTTATATTTAAGTGCGTATCTGCTCTCCTGTGTTAAAGCGATCAAACAGAGTTTAAATATCTTTAGCATAGTCTGGTTACAGGTTTTGCTGTATCCAGATCTGTTTGTGTGATTCCTGTGTTTCCTGCTATGCCATCTTGTGTTGGCTGGGCCTACCTGCACTTAGTGGGAGTAACTGAACTGGTTGGAAAGTACAGTTATGTACACTTACCATAAATGTAGATGTTCGAGTGTATTCACTGTTGCAGTCATTACATTTGGATAATCTGCTGGCAGGTTGCCCTCAGTCGGCCTGAATAACAAAGTCTTAGGTCCTGCGTCGGTTGCCATCTCTTCTTCAGGGATCAGGTCATCAGGGATATAAAACATGCATCCGACGCCATTTTAATCAGTTTTTCTTGCCCCAGATGTCAGGTGCCTCCCAAATGGGAAGCAAAAAAAAAAAAAAAAATATATATATATATATATATATATGCATGTAATTTAGAACACAAAAAATATACCTCCAACTAAAAGCAAATACACCAAAAAGGCTTTTGAGCATAGTAACGAAAAGAAGATGTATAATAAGAAAGAAAAAGGGGGCTGGCGGGTGGGTAACCCGGACTGCAACAGTGAATACACTCGAACATCTACATTTATGGTAAGTGTACACAACTGTACTATGTTCTTCATGTTTCCCTGTTGCAGTCATTACATTTGGGTAGAATCCCAAAGCTATGGTTGGGAGGATGGAATTATACAGCATTAGGAGCAGCTATAAGGCCCTGCAGGACAGCAGTGGTAAAGCCTGCCCTGGATTTAGAAAAGAGAGGTAAATGGTAATGTTTGGTGAACGTATGAACTGAGCTCCAAGTAGCAGCTTCTAGAATGTCTCTGGTAGGAACCCCTCTGAGTAAAGCTGCAGAAGTAGATGCAGCCCTGGTGGAATGGGATCTGATCCCCTTGGGGACAGGTTTACCATGGTGCATGTAGCAGAAACGAATGCAATGGCTTATCCATTTTGAAACAGTCTGCTTTGAAATAGCCTTTCCCTCTGCCCCTGCAGCAAATGCCACCAGTAGTTGCTCAGACCTTCTTAGAGATTTTGTCCTGTTTAAGTAGAATCTTAGTTGCATGTGTACATCCAATGAATGCAGAATCCGCTCCCCCTTGTTCTGCGGATTTGGGAAAAAAGTTGGCAGATGAATGGTCTGATTAAGAGCCACACTGGATACCACCTTAGGCATAAAGGATGGATTGGTCCTGAGGGCCACCCTGTCCGGATAAAAGATAATGAAAGGCTCCACTGCCATGAGAGCCTGTAGTTCTGAAATCCTTCTAGCTGAAGTGACTGCTAAAAAAAGGCTGTCTTCCAAGAAAGAAATTTTATGTCTGCAGTAGCAGCTGGTTCAAAAGGAGGTAGGGTAAGTTTTTCCAGCACAAAATTGAGGTCCCATGCAGGAGTTGGTGCTCTCCTGGGAGGTCTCAAATTTTTGGCCGCTCTGAGGTACTGCTTTAGCAGGGGATGAGAAAAGAGAGGAGGCTCTGTGTTGGAATGAGCCGAGATGGCAGAGGCATGGATTTTTATAGAAGAAAAAGATAGGCCCTTGTGAAGCATCTCAGTTAAATATTGCAGAATCTGAGGAATATTGGGCATTGCTGTGTTTATTCCTTGTGCTTGGTTCCAGGCACAGAATCTTTTCCATTTATCAGCATAAGATTTTCTAGTACTAGGCCTTCTAGCCTCCAAAATGACATCCATCACAGGTTTACTCAGAGATGTGACTGGTGAAATCAGTTGATTAGCAATGCTGCAAGATTCAGAGTTTGGAGCAGAGTATGCAGAATTTGATAATTCTGCTGAGACAGTAGATGAGGTGTCTGAGGCAGGTACCACGGAGGAAGGTGTGACATATTCTGTAGAAGCGGGTACCAGTGTTGGCGTGGCCAGTCTGGAGCAATCAGAATCATTTTTGGTTTTTCCTGTCTGACTTTTACTAAAACTTTGGAGAGCAGAGGCAGAGGGGGAAAGGCATAGACTGATAAGTTTTTCCAGCTGAAGGATAGAGCATCAACTTTCCAAGCTTTTTTGTGATGAATTCTTGTGCAGAATTTGTCCAAATGATAGTTTTGGGGAGAGGCAAAAAGATCTATGTCTGGGCTCCCCCATTTTTGTGTCAACATGCTGAAGATTTGTGGATCCAGTTTCCATTCATGTGGGTCCATAAGGTTTCTGCTTAGTCCGCCAGAGTATTTTGCTTTCCTGGCAGGAATTGAGCTTGTAGATGTATTTGGTAAGTCAAGGCTGTGTTCCACAAAAGCCATGGCTAGTCTGCAAATGGGGTAGGAGTGGGTACCTCCCTAATTGTTTATGTACCACATAACTGTGGTGTTGTCCGTCTTTATCAGTAGTTGCCCTGGATGAAGGAGGTCCTTGAAGGCTGTCAGAGCATTCTGTGCAGCTAGCATTTCTTTCTGGTTGATATGTAGGTACATTTGATTTGGGCTCCATTCACCCTGAATGCATCTCCCTGCCAGATGTGCCCCCCAAGTATAGTCTGATGCGTCTGTAGTCAGGGTTTAGGTGGCAGGAGGTAGAATGAATGACCGTCCCATGTTTTGGTGACAGGCCTCTGACCACCATAGGAACTCCTGTTGCAGGCAAGGAATGAGAGGAATCATTGTTTCCAGGCTGTGACAATGTTGACTCCATAAGCTTTTTAGGCACCACTGAAGTTTCCTCACATGCAGTCTTGCATATGGAATTAGTAGAATGCAGGAAGCCATGAACCGCAAAGCCTGCAGAATTTGTCTTGCAGATAATTGGGTTTTTGTGGCCACTTGTTTGAAGTATGTCATCAATTGAGTTTGTTTGTCCGGAGTGAGGTAAGCCATCTAGGCAGTTGTATTCAAGCTTGCACCCAGGAATGTAATTATTTGAGAGGCTACCAGTTGTGATTTCTTTTAGTTTATGGTGCATCATAGGCATGTTAAAAGACTTTTTACAAATGCCAGATGTTGTAGAAGAGTGTCATTGTTTTCTGCCTGAATTAGACAATTGTCCAGATAAGGATAAATTTGAATGTTTCTTTGTCTGCAAAATGCAATCACTGGTGCCAGGCATTTTGTGAAGACCCTGGGCACAGTAGATAAGCCAAACGGCAGTGCAGAGAACTGGTAATGCAAAATAGCCTGCTTTGAAGCGGAGGTAACTTCTGCAAGATTCCCTGATTGGGATATGCAGGTAAGCCTCTTTTAAGTCTAGAGTTACCAACCAGGCATCCTTGCCTAGCATAGGCAGTAACTGTTGTAGAGTCAGCATCTTGAATTTTGGAATGTCCAGGAAGGTATTTAGAATGGATAAGTCCAGAATTGGATGCCATGATTTGTCTTTTCTGGGTACCAGGAAAAGTCTTGAATAAAAACCTTGTTCTTTTCCTTTTCTGGTACTAGTTGTGTAGCCCCCATATCCATGAGGGACATGACTTGTTTCTGGGCCTCTGCCCACTGATTTGGAGGCAGATCTGGCCATCCGTTTGGAATTGGCAACGTGTGGAAATGAAATCTGTATCCCTGGGATACTATATTTAAGACCCACTTGTCCTGGGTACTTAGATGCCAATTTTGAGCATGAAGTGCTAGTTTTCCCCCCAAAGGGGCTGCCAAAAGATAAGTGCTTGTAAATGGCAGAGGAAAGTCACTGAGACTGTTTACCATAGGGGCGTGCTTTGCTACTTCCAGATTTGGAGGTGGAGGCACCCCATTGTTTTGTTCTGTAAGTTCCTTCTGACTGAAACTTGGAGCCTTTGGAGTGTCTGGGTTTGACCTGAGCAGCTCTGTTGGGTACTGGAAAGGACCAATTCTTAGTAGGCCAGTGCCTACTGAACCTAAGTGGCTGCACTTGTAAGAAAACTTTTACAGTTTACATAGATTTAGCTTTGTCTTCCATCTTTTTCAAAACTTCCTCTGCCTTATTACCAAATAGACTGTCCTGTTTTTTTTATTATATTTTTTATTTATTTAACATTCGTTGACCGGGAAAGTCCGACTAGGTTCCACAGATCCTGTTTTCAGCAGAGGACCGGGGAGAAATGCTCCAGAAGCATTTCTGGAGTAAAGTCCTGTTGTAAAGGAGCATCCAACAATTTAGCTTTAACATGATCAGGCAGATTTTGCTCCCTGAGCCAAGCATGCCTTCTTATCACAGATCCAGTTACGGCAGCCCTGCAAGAGGCCTCCAAGGAATCAAAACCACATTGCAAAGTATGCTTTCCAACTTGTTCAGCTCAATGCAATAAATCCTGTAACTCTTTATTTTCCACACAGTCAGAAATCAACATAATTTTCTGTTTAAGTAAGCCCATGACATGCTGTTGATATTTAAGCATATGAAATTGACAGTTTAAAGCCCTGATTGCCAGGGTTGCAGATGTATAAACCTTCTTATCCCATCTATCCAGTGCCCTGGAGTCTCTATCAGAAGGGGTGGGATTTTTAGCAGCAGAAGCTTTAACACCCTTGGGACCCTGAGAAATTGTTTCAGGGTCAGCAGTAGGGTTTTTGAAAAGAAACTTGTGAGAGTCAGGAACCCTGTAATATCTGTCTGGCTTACTAGGAGCCGGAGGCAGGGAATCAGGGGCCATGCTGGATTCTGAGAAAACATCATCAACAATGTCTGAAACAGGAGGTATAGCCAAAGGCCTATGCTGAGGAAAAAGGAAGGAAATCCCTCAGCCTCTTTTTGGATTCTGAAAAATCCTGACTCTCCCAATGAAAATATTCCCTTAAGGTATGCAAAGTTTCTCCAAAGGAAAAATCCTCAGGAGGAGAAGCAGAAGGGATGGATTCTTCTGCATCAGAGTCCTCATAAGGGGGAATAGAAAATTCCTGATCAGAAGAGGAATCAGAAGAAATGGAAACCTGATCTGAAGATTCATAATCAGTGCTTTGCCTAGGCCTCTTAGCAGGAGGGGGTTGGGAACCCCTGATCAAGGTAAGTAAATCCTCAGCCAATTTGATCATTTGTTTTTTAGGCATAGGGGCCTGAACACGTGGTTCATGCGTCGTTTTATTAGACACAGAAGTTGTTTTTGATGATGGCGTCGGTTTAATATACAAATCTTTAGGCCTGAAAACACCCTCAGAAGCCGGTGCCTGCTCAGCGGCTCCGGATCCATCCAAGGGAGAGACATCCACGGTTCAATACTTGAAGAATCTCGCTGCATACCGGACTCCGAATGGGTCTTGGTAGAGGCCTGCAAATCAAAAGTTGCGGGCATCAGGGGATGCGAAAGCGCCTCACTGAGTACCGACAAACCAGCGACTGGCTTAGGAGAAGCTTTGTCGTTGGTTTTGGACCTCGACGGTCTATCTATGTCTTTTTCTTTGCGTTTTTTGTGAATTCCGGTAGTCGGATTGCTAACCAACGACATTTCAGGATAGTTAAATCTTCAGCCAAAGTATTTAGAAGCAAAAATATACTGACGCTTAATAGTGCATTGGTTAAATTTAGCACAAAACCGACAGCAAGGCACGTTGTGGTCAGGGCCTAGGCAAGGAATACAGTACAAATGAAAATCCTTATGAGGAATTTGCTTCCCACAACTAATACAATTATTAACTTTTACTGACATCGGTAAGGAGCAAGAAAAAGTTTCCCCAACGGGGTACTTAGCTTTAGGTTGAAGACTTCGGTTCTGAAACTCGAAAACAAAAATTTCAGGAGTCGGACGACTGGCACTTGCGAACTGCTTCTGCTTCAGGCACCACACGGCAAGAAACATGGATTAAAATGGCGTCGGCTGCATGTTTTATATCCCTGACGACCTGACATCACGGAAGAAGATACGGCAACCGACAGAGGACCCAGGACTTTGTTATTCAGGCCGACTGAGGGCAACCTGCCAGCAGATTACCCAAATGTAATGACTGCAACAGTGAAACACGAAGAACATCTGGTCTGGCACAGAGTGTTTAGCTAAGAGCTCAGGGACAAGGGCTGATTGGTCAAGTCCCATGTTTCTATTTTACTTTTGTTTTTGTGGTACTTAAACCCTGCATTTGTGTGGGTTTAAATTTATTTTGTTTGTGTCGGACTGCTGCTGCACTGTTTTAACCCTTCGTGAGGTATCTCAGCAGCATTTTTTCCCTTACCAGCACTCCTGTGTAAGTGAGGCCCCGCCCTTGCAGCTACTGTATTGATTTTATCCAGCCCTACTCACATTCCTCAAATAGTACCCACTCTACTAACTCTGACCTTTCTTCCACAGGTTCTGACAACCATGGACGAACAATTTCCTATGTTTTTTCCTGCTAGCCTGGTTGATATGGGCATCCTAAGATAGAGTAGCAACTGCCTCATGTACTTGGACAACTCTCTATTACTACCACCTAGGAACACAATATGTGAGAGATGGAATTACATTAAGAACCTAGAATCATTGCTGTCTCAATTATAAGCCAGTACATCTGGCACTGAGAAGGTTGTCTGCTCAAGTACCACAAACACCACACCTCTAACACCACCCACACCTTTACAACACACTCCCACATATGTGGAGGTTCTCAACAAACACATACCTAAACAAAAAAGACCTCCGAGGCAAAAATACATATGCACATTACAACCCACAGCACCAAACACCACACATAGTACACACACCTGTATCTTACAGCCTTTAAGGCCCAACCACAAACCCAACATACTAGACACAGCCTCTATCGTGAGACACACAGATGTCCCCCTCACCAGACTAGACAAGGAGAAAGTCACAGTAAGCTGCATGTCACGTGCTACAATCCACCACATCATGCACACACTCAAGTCTCTTAACAACAGGTACTGTTATGACTCTGTCATAGTCCATGTTGGTGTGAATGACTTGAGATGTACATTTCTGGACTATATGAAGAGAGACATGACTGAGCTCACTGAATGTATGTCCCAGGCAGGTATGTCCCTAGCCTTAAGGAGCATTCTATCGCCACCCACAATGATGCCTCAATACAAACAGAAAATTATTGACTTTAACAATTGGCTTAGTTTCTGGTGTCATTCAAAGGGGATCCAGTACCTGACAGCCTGGGATATATAACTAAATCTGGATTTCTCTCTGTCTCTCTCTCTCTATATATATATATATATATATATATATATATATATATGTATATATGTGTGTGTGTGTACATATATATATGTGTGTGTGTGTATATATATATATATGTCTACTTTTCTTCAACAAATTTACACTTCTCAGAATGTCAGTTGGGTGACACCAGTTTTCCAAAAATTCGCTATTACGAAAGCTCAGTATCTCGAAGGTCATTTTAGCGAAATAGTTAACGTAATGCTGGTGGTGTGAGACATATAACTGCACAGTGTTTTTGTACCTTTTCATCCACCATTGTACTTCTGTGGCATGGTGGATATGCTGGTAAGTTTATCAATATTCAGCATATGGAGAAGTATTCTGACAGTGCTGGTAGCTTTTAAGTGTAGATCGCACAACAGTAAGGATCGAGAAATCTACCCTTGTTGCACTGTAGTGCGATCTCAGAGTTGGTATATATAATTTGCAAGGGGTATGGGGAGTGCAGAGGACTTGCCCCCCTTCAAAAATGTTAGACAATAAGTGTTGTTGTGTCTGTGTATTTTAATTCGCTGTTATTTTGATGTTTTGCAGTTCAGCAGAGTGAGCTTTCGTAATAGGGAATTTTCAGAAAACTGATGTTGGTTAACTGACATTCGGAGAAACGTAAATTCGATAAAAAAAGTAGACATGTATATATATATATATATATATATATATATATATATATATATAGATATATATATATATAGATATATAGATATATATATATACACACACACACACACACATATATATATATATATATATATATATATATACATACAAAGAGAGAGGGATCTACTTCACATGACTGAAAACTCAAAATACTGAATTTCATTTGACTGAGACCGCAATACCTAATTTTCAAAATACTGAAAACTCATTCGACTGAGTCTCATACTGAAAGCTTACAATGCTGAATTTCAAAATACTGAATTTTAAGACATAGGCATGCACACTTACAACACCAAGGACTGTTTCCAAAACTTAAAAACGGATCCCTATCATATGATAGAAACCTCATTTGACTGAGACCATAAGACTGAAATTTAAAAAAATTTCAAAGACTGAAAATTCGCTTGAAAGAAACCCATAAGACTGAAATCCATAATACTCAATTGCAACATAGTAAACTGGACCATATAAAACCAGTCTAGGTGGGGCGCTACGCCCCTCACCCTCCCACCCCCCCAAGTATATATACTAACTCCAGGATCACACTACAGTGGGGAAAAGGGCATAGTGATGGCAGCATGTAGACTACTGTAAGGTATGTGAAAGGTATATGCCCTTTTCCCCACTGTAGTGCAAGCCTGGAATTAATATATATAGTTGGGGGGGCACAGCCCCCCACATTGGGGGTGTGGGGGGCATAGCTCCCCACCTAGTCTGGTTTTATATGGTCCAGTTTGCAATTTAGTATGCTGAAATTCAGTATTATGGGTTTCAGTCTTAAGAGTTTCAGTCAAGTGACTTTTCAGTCTTGTGAAATTTCAGTCTTATAGTTTCAGTCAAATTAAGTTTCTATCATATGATAGGGATCCTTAAAAAACTACTTACCCTCTTAACAGAAACTGGACGAGATAAAACCAAACGAGGTGGGGGGGCTACAGCCCCCCACACACATGCCCCAATGTGTAGGCTGTGCCCCCTACACCCCCAACTATATATACTAACTCCGGATCACACTACAGTGGGGAAAAGGGCATACACCTTTTACTTACCTTACAGTACTATACACACTGCCACTATGTTTGGGAACACATGAAATGTTCACCATATTACTTTAGATACTTCCCATAAAAATGTAAACAGACATACCTACATTTAGAAACACCACAACACTACTTTCTACACTACTATCATATTCTGACAGTCAGCACTTTAAGTTACAATATGTTTTTTTTTTTATCACAAGCAAGTCACAGTTGAAGGGAAACACACATCACGTCTATGGCTTAAAATTTTGTATTTTGAAATTCAGCATTGTAAGCTTTCAGTATAATGAGACTCAGTCAAATCAGTTTTCAGTATTTTGAAAATTAGGTGTTGTGGTCTCAGTCAAATGAAATTCAGTATTTTGAGTTTTCAGTCATGTGAAGTAGACCCAACATAATATATGTGACAGTACCCATACCTTTGTAGGAAAAAAAACACTTCAACAATACCACCAGCAGCCTGGGGTCATTCTGCTAACCATTGTAGCTGAAGCATCCAGCAAAGATTTACAGAGGCTAGGCACTGTGGTGCATGATGGGATAGGTGAAAGATTCTTGGCAGCCTGGGAAAGTTTTATCTACTGAGCATTCCTAATATCTAATGGTTTTAGTGATGCTGTTACCAAGAATAGACCTCCTCTTACTATATTCAAGGTGCCCAAGGGAACTGTGAATACTTCAGTTAGTACTTTATTTGTCCCAATGGAATATGCAAAGACTGAATTCCCAGATCTCCAAGGCTATAATCATCCTGTGAGATCAAATGTTTTTATTCTTAGTGCAGCGCCAAGGAGTTTATTAGAGTTTCTACCAGAATGACTGGGGCAAATCTCATATCTGGTACTCTGGATGAAATGGACAGTTTCTGCACATCACCAGTCAAGATTGAATACTAGAACCTTATCAGCTAAAAGAAGTCTGCAACATTTATTTATTTATATTTGTTTACTGGAGTAGTGCACTGATCTCAACTGTCCATTTGCAGGCACAGCCCAGGTGAACTGAATCACACAAGAAATGAACAAAACATATTTATAGATAAACATTATAATATAATAAGTAATCTGAATCATTACAAAATTGTAAGTGATAATTTAACAGTGGAGTTGTTTTGTGCAAATAACACCGGTATCACTGATATAGGGCAAAACACAGTATTATTGCTACAGTCCAGATTAGAGCATCACTTATATATTGTAGTACTAAGTATTAACCAAACATGATTATGCAGTTAATTGCTTTGTGCTCTCTTCATTCGATCCTATGAATGACCATTTATTTTAATAGCACAAAAAAGAGAGCAAAGCTGTTAGACAGGCTCCCTTCTAATTGATATAGCATTACACTGTGGTCACATGCCTCAAGGAAGCCTGAATGCTGAAAAGACCATTAACAGAGGACAGATTTCACATCTGGCCTTATCCCAACCATTTTACAATACCTGCAGCAATGAACTTTAAGGATGAACATTACAGTTTATGTAGCCCATAATAAATATCCGTCACTGTTTTCTTGCATTCCACGAACTAAATTCACTCTAGCAATTTTCTGATTGCTTTTGGGCATATATTTTATCCTATTCAAATGAAGCTTCTTTGATAACAATGTGCACAATTGGCTCTCAGAACTCAGACTGTGGCCTCCAGTAACACAAAATAACACAAAAGGTGGCAAAGAATTCTGGGAAGGCTGGAAGCAAATAGGACCACAACAAGTGTAAGGACAGGATACAGCAGCTTAATAAAACATAAGATATGTTATTGAAACATGAGAATTTACATAGTGCAATATGTATATTTACACCATGAAGCTAAGAATGCAACTTTTCTTTAAAAAAAAATTTAAGGTGAACAGTTCCACTGAAAATATGTTTATGTATAGCTACATTCTAGAATTAAGACTGCATTTTCTCCAGCAGTATTTAAATATTTGCTATCTCAGTTTCACGGAAAATACTCCCTAGATACATTCCAACCAATACAATTTTTATCTCCATTTCTTGCAAAGCAACCATCAAACCCCTTCTTACCTATATGTTCCTCCTGACTCCAGTGTAAAGGAACACCAAGGGACAGACCTGAGAGATGAAGGACTATAGCAGTTATCCGCAGTATCCAGTGAAAGTTCCGAGAGCATTTGTATGTTCTTAATAACCACCATCTTTGGTCAGAAAGTGTTATTCAGTGCCTGTTACTCTGTACTGCATGATACTGCACATCCCTGATTCCAGCAACAGTGCACATACACTCTTTGATAATCTAAGATTAAATGCAAATAACGTGCAGCATCATAACATTTGGCAAAAAATCTGCTCTCACCTCATGTTATAAATGGTACTCCTGTTCACTCAGAGATGGTCATACGAGATCTGGATAATTATGTGGACAACTCTCTCTCAGTCGACCATTGTGTTTCCAGCACAGTCAGGAAATTATTCATCTTTCCCAGGTAATTACCAATGGAATATCTTCAAAACCTGAAGTAAGGCACACACGGAGCTCAGCAAAATGGACAACTGCTTTAATGAACAAGCACAAAAACAATCCACAGCGAGCTAAATCATAGCAGCACAGCAAACGAAATTGCAAAGCACAAGCAACAGCACAATAATGCTGTAAAGTTAATCCACATACGTTTTCGTCACACTAACTTCATCAGATACCTAACCTCTCTTCCTTTGGTGAATAAATAAACTAATCTAATTCAAATGAACCAATGAGTGAACAAATTCAATTACACATGCAAAATGCATTAAAACACATGAACCTTAAAGGTGAATGAATCTGAAAGTTAAAACCAAAAGTATATATAATAAATAGATATGTATATATATTTTGTTATATAAAATGCTTCAAACATAAACCTTAGTTAAAATTGCTTTGTTAAATATAAGTATTACCAGCACAAACCTGAAATGCTTCTAAAAATGTTTTTTTTCAAAAGCAGAAGCTAAATTGAATCCAAAATACAATGAAATAACACCATCTTGTGGAAATTAAACTAAATGCATGTTCATCTTGTTAAAAGATAAATACATGTATTATTATTAAAATAAACCATAAAATACTTGCATATATAATATATAAAATTATTTAAAAATATAAATATTATAATAATAACATACTACAATTTAGCTGATCTCAATTTCAGCACAGGTTTCAAGGATAATATTTCATTTAAACCAGGGGCAGAACTTGCATCAAGAATAATTTGCCAATATAGCTCCATATATTCCAACCGAGTCTCCCAAGGCCCTCCCCTGGGGTCTCGTGGGACTACTTCTATGACAAAAAACTGAAATTTAGCTTTGCCACAATTGTTTTGATGTTTAAACAGAGCATTATTATCTTTTCTTTTCCTTATCTCATATAAATGCTCGTAAATTCTCTGCCTCAATTTCCTCTCGGTCTTGCCAACGTAAAAAGAGTCACAGATTTCACATGTAGCAATATAAATCACTCCTGTGGTATTACAGTTGGCAAAACCTTGAGTAGTAATATAACGTCAGTTATTGTAGAGGTTAAGGAAGGAAGGATAGGAAGATTTGCTCCAATTCTGGGTGTACCCCTACCTTCATTGGAAGTACAAAATATTGAGGCAAACACTGCTATTGCCACAACTTTAGAAAAAGGTTTTCATTCTGCCATGTTTACCACTTTTGACGGGGAGAGTAATCTGGTGAGAAATATTCTTAGTAAAGAATGGAAAAAATGTGCTAGTTTGTCTGATTTAAATCATATCTTTGAAAATCCATTTAAATGTGTATATAGGAAGGGGCGTAACATCAAGAATATATTGGAAGGGACAAACTTCTTTAACCCCACTAATAATTATAACAAAAAAGGTCACGAAAATGCGAGCGTTGCCCATATTGCATTAACATCAAGGAAGGTGATTTTATTCTTTTGAAAAAGAGGAACAAGTATATTACTACTCAAGGTTTTGCCAACTGTAATACCACAGGAGTGATTTATATTGCTACACGTGAAATCTGTGACTCTTTTTACGTTGGCAAGACCGAGAGGAAATTGAGGCAGAGAATTTACGAGCATTTATATGAGATAAGGAAAAGAAAAGATAATAATGCTCTGTTTAAACATCAAAACAATTGTGGCAAAGCTAAATTTCAGTTTTTTGTCATAGAAGTAGTCCCACGAGACCCCAGGGGAGGGCCTTGGGAGACTCGGTTGGAATATAGGGAGCTATATTGGCAAATTATACTTGATGCAAGTTCTGCCCCTGGTTTAAATGAAATGTTATCCTTGAAACCTGTGCTGAAATTGAGATCAGCTAAATTATAGTATGTTATTAATATAATATTTATATTTTTAAATAATTTTATATATTATATATGCAAGCATTTTATGATTTATTTTAACAAGAATACATGTATTTATCTTTTAACAAGATGAACATGCATTTAATTTAATTTCCACAAGATGGTGCTATTTCATTGTATTTTGGATTCAATTTAGCTTCTGCTTTTGAAAAAACAATTTTAGAAGCATTTCAGGTTTGTGCTGGTAATACTTATATTTAACAAAGCAATTTTAACTAAGGTTTACGTTTGAAGCATTTTACATAACAATATATATATATATATATATATATATATATATATATATATATATATATATATATACATATCTATTTATTATATCTATTTATTATATATACTTTTGGTTTTAATATTTAGATTCATTCACCTTTAAGGTTCATGTGTTTTAATGCATTTTGCATGTGTAATTGAATTTGTTCACTCGTTGGTTCATTTGAATTAGATTTGTTTATTTATTCACCCAAGGAAGACAGGTTAGGTATCTGATGAAGTTAGTGTGACGAAAATATGTGGATTAACTTTACACCGTTATTGTGCTGTTGCTTGTGCTTTGCAATTTCGTGTGCCGTGCTGCTGTGATTTAGCTTGCTGTGGATTGTTTTTGTGCTTGTTCATTAAAGCAGTTGTCCATTTTGCTGAGCTCCGTGTGTGCCTTACTTCAGGTTTACCAGTTTTTATCTTGGGCACTCAGACCACTGGTTTGGTTTATTGAATATCTTCAAAAGCCAAAGAAGTAATTCTATACCTGCATTCTTCCATTATCAGAGTCATCATCAAATAATGGTCCTCTGATATGCATAAATCCAATCATATTGCTCAAATAAGTAAGGCCCCAAAGACTTCTAACTAAGAAAACTGGAGGTCCTGGATAAGTCAACTATCCCAAAAGATTAACAAGACTCTCCATATACTCAGCCTACCAAGCTGCTCCAAGGTGATCTGTGTCTAGCTTTTAGAGTAATGAAATACACAATCCTATTTGACCTCCTAATGCTTAGCAAAACCAGTAATTTGACAAGCACCTGCACTACAGACATAAATCTACACAAAACATTATCAAGGGATACGGTCTTAATATAGCTCATTCCCAGCCTATGGAATAAGTTGTCACTACAGGTCAAAGTTTTACTTTGGACACCTGTAAGGATAGTCTTGATGACTGGATTAGTAGACACAATTTACATCAGGCTTACCATGTAAGGTCATGCCTGATCTGGGAGGTAAGCAGTATTAAGTGTTTGACAATGGTAGCAAGACCTTTTAAGTTTGTCTATAGCTAGGCATCTTAGGGTCCCCATGATCGCTTGCCTATTCCTATGTCCATGCTCCCCAGGTTCCTAGTAAATGCAATGCAATGCAAGCCTTCTCCCAGGTGATCTTCTAGTTAAACTCCACAACACCCCTCAACTTCAAATTTATTTCAGGTGGCTTTCAACAATGTAATGCATGTGATAAAACATAAATTAACAGAACATAAAATAAGATAAAAACAGATCACTGTAAAAATATGTAAAGAAGTGAAATCTGTAACTTCAACACAGTTAGTAATACAGTCTTGAATATAGATAGA
This sequence comes from Protopterus annectens, assembly GCF_019279795.1. NCBI lineage: Eukaryota > Metazoa > Chordata > Ceratodontiformes > Protopteridae > Protopterus > Protopterus annectens. The sequence continues at coordinate 549,336,955 of NC_056730.1, read as the reverse complement.
ATACAGTACTGTTAAGTTCAAATAAAGATAGGCCAGAAACAAGACAGATGGAGATCATTCCACATTGTCAAATACCAGTTCAAATAAGCATACTTTAAACCGCCTGCAGAACCTAGTCAAGGCTGGATACTCCTAAAGGCAGTGAGATAATGCATTCCACTGAATCCCAAAAGACAAACAAACAAATTCCAGACATTTCTAGATGCACCTGCAGATCCACCAGCAGCCCCAGGAAGTTGACCACAAAGTTTGAGAGGGGTAATTCAGCCTCCAGTATCGCCTTCAGATAAGAGGGATCCAAGTCATGAATGGACAAAAAGACCAACACCAAAACCTTAAAGACAACTCCATTCTACACTGGAAGCGGACGCCAATGCAGGATATGCAGCACAGGCATAATACATTGGTATTGCAATAGTAAGCTGGCCTCAGACATCTGCTGAAATGCAAATGATCAAGATCAGCGTCAAGGGGTGGGGGGGTGGGGGTGGGCTGAATGGCTAACTGAAAGCAGCAGTATTTAAGAGCTCCATGTAATTAGTTAAATATGACAGGAAAAAACATTCTTTTTTTTTCTTCACAGTATAAAATCTTATAGATAAAGGACTAATTTACACAATTAGAAACTTTGGTGAAGTTTTACAAATAATTTCCGGTACTTACATATTACCGCAACCACATTTCCGAACTTTCAGAAATGGAAGCGTTTATGCCAAAATATGTTTCTCAACCTTCAAAGGGGTGTGTTAAGCAAGTAATTAGTAGTGGGTGACTTTGGGATTGAGGCCTGAAGAGGAACAAGGGTCAAATTTTCGGCTCCTCTGGGGCGTGTTTCACTTGTTCAAAGACCTACACAGTGCTACACTGCATCTCAATTCCTGCATTCCTGAGCAGAACCCCTCAGCAAAGGCAAGTTAGTCAGGGACATATCATGTAACACTCCCAATAAAATACATTACAGTAAGTCTCTGTCGTAATTATTTAGTGCATTTACAATAGTAATACCGAACTCTGGCCTCTTCTCATCTTCGCACTGTTGTCAAAATCTGTTATCTTCCGGTGTACACCATCTGCTAATCTTCAGTTTTTCTACTTTTACAGAATGCAACCATTGCCTTAAAATACATATGAAATAGCAGCATTGTAAATGAAACTCAGTTACCTAGCAAAGGTATGTCATACTTAAGCACATTAACTGAAAAACTACAATACCGCCAAAAACATCAGTACTCCCAACTTTCCCTATTAAAAACGAGAACGCAATAAGCTGTCAACATCCACCTTCATGGTGTAAAATCATTAAGAATGCAATGGTTCATTAAACATTGACTAAAAACCTTGGTTACAAATAAAACGTCTACTCGAAGCAAACTTTCCATTTCTGTGTTTTCCTTCTGTGAACGACTCCTTCTACTCTGTAAAAAGATTTCAACAGACAGTATGAGACCAGCCATGATTTTAACTCAAGCGTGAGTTTGTAAGGCACGCAAAACAGGTACAGGATTTCTTAAACTGTTCCTGTCCCTGAAAGTAATGTAAACATTTTGGACAGTAGTAAGGACTATGATCGGCAGTTTGAACAGTTTCAGGCACTCGTTTGTCTGCAGGTATGTGCTTTTCGCAACAGCGGAAATGTGGTTGCGATAATACGCAAGTACCTAATTTCCTGTCAAAAAGCTTGGAGATATATTCACTTGTTAAAATGAGCAACTCAAGGAATTCTCACCAGGATGCTGCCTTAAAGAAGGAACTACAACAGATGACACCTACCTTGCAGGAGTTGTCTTTGCAGATGGATGATTTTAAAGAGAACCTAGAAAATCTTAAAAGAAGCAGTAAAAAACAGGCTGACACCCTCATGAAAATGCTACAACACCACCAGACAAGGATAACAGGAATAGAGGTTTCTCTAAATGACTTAGAAAGCAGACTTAAGAAAGAGGAAACACAGAAAGAACTGCTTCCTAAACAAAACACTTGGTTGGTTAATAAAGTAGATGACTTCGAAAATAGGGAGAGGAGAAATAACATCAAGATTTTCGGATTACCTGAAAACACAGAAGGTGAGGATATTATTTCCTTTTTATCAAGCTGGATCCCTGACTTTTTAAATTTAAAAGGACTTTCCTTTGGCATTGAAAGGGCGCACAGAGCTCTTGGGAAACCTGCCACTAACTCAAACTCTCCTCCTAGGTCAATAATTATCAAATTTCTTTCACACTTGGACAGGAACTGATTTTAAGATCTACTTGGAGGAAGGCACCTCTAAAATACAAACAGAGCCTGGTAAGATTTGATAACGACTATTCATCTAGAATAATGGAACAAACGAAAAAAAATGTGGCCAATGATAGAGTTTCTGAAACAAAATAACATCAAGGCACAACTTGCATATCCAGCAAAGATAAGAATACTGTATGCCAACGAGATGAGGACTTTTATTGACTTAGAGGAAGCCTCTTCATTTATTAAAACTAATAATGTGATTACTTTACCAGACGATATGAATTGGATGTCACCTTCTCTCAAGACAACAAAAGAAACAAACGTATGGACAGACGTCAAAAAGAAGAAGCAGAAGACTGATACTGTTACAGCCAAATCTCTCAAAGCATCTACTATGATATGAATTGTTTTAACATTACTTTAAAGGACCAATTTTACTGCTTGGAATTTTAAAACAAAGGTAACTTGTTTGTCTTTTCGGCTTTTCCCATTTAGGGGTTGCCAAAGCGGAACTCCGGTCCACTAATGATTGGCAGTAGATTTTTTTATGGTGCCAAGTTGCCAGCCCGACGCCCAACCTTCAGCGAAGGCATGCCCATTCACACATGTCTTTCGGAGGCCACTTGACCGCGGGGAGGACATGCAGACTCCACACGGAAGGCACTCCAGCCGAGAATCAAACAGGCGAACCTCTTGCTGTGAGGCAACAACGCTACCACTGTACCATCATGGCTTCTTTTAAAACAAAGGTAACTAACTACTGGAATCTTTATCTATATTTTTTGAAAATAGATGACACATGAGAGTTTTCGGATTACCTCAGGTATGTTAAACAGGGTACTTTACTTTCACAGAAGGAGGGTTATATAGCACATAAAATATTTATACTGTAAATCAACATACATAGTATACGTGTATTTCCTCTTAATTTTCTCTTTTCTTTCTCTCTCTTCTCTCTTTTCTCATTATTTATTTTAACTGCATCGTCTCCCTTTCTAAATTCTCTCCTATTTACTATACTAATATAGTCTGTATATATTCAATAACTCACTATCTATACATAGATAAATAATAGTCTAAAATAATCTAGTTCTAAGGTAGGCTAATTAGAATGTTGTTGTTGTCTTTCGGCTTTTCCCGGTTAGGGGTCGACACAGCGGAACTCCGGTCCGCTAATGACTGGCAGTAGATTTTCACGAACGCAGAGGTGCCAGCTCGACGTTCAACCTTCAGCGAAGGCACGCCCATTTACACATGTCTTTCGGACGCCCACCCAACCGCGGGGAGGACAGGCAGACTCCACACAGAAGGCACTCCCCACACTCCAGCCGAGAATCGAACGGGAGAACCTCTTGCTGTGAGGCAACAACGCTACCACTGCACCACCGTGGCGTGTTAAGGTAGACTAATTAAGGTAGACTAATTGGAATAGTGAACTTAATTAATTATTACAATATTTATTAGATTAATGACAGTCACTGTTATGCTTATTGGGATTGGGGACATGTTCTTGATTACATATGTCCTTTGAATTATTTCCTTTTAGTATTAACAAATATATATATATATATATATATATATATATATATATACATATATATAAAAAGGAGGGAAAATGCTTTGTTGGTTAGGAGAAGTGAAGCTTTCTTCACATTCTATTTGCGTTGCCATAGCAACAGTAAACAATTGCTGCAGTTTCTAAGAACACTGTGATCCTGCAAAGTGCATTTAGCCTCACAGATAACAAATAAGAAAAGTAATGTTTAGTTATTAAAATGAAAAACAACCTAAGAAAGGTAAAATAAATACATAATAGGAGTATTATAGCAATAACCCACGCCTGGGTGTGGGTAATGCTGGATTTACCCACGGTTGGCGTGGTTTGGTCCCGAGGGCGAAGCCCGAGGGACCAAACAAAGACAACCGTGGGTAAACCCAGCATTACCCACACCCAGAAGTGGTTATTATATTAATGACATTATTTAAGAAAAGAAATAATTACTTTTCTTAAATAATGACATTGTATAATGCCTCTTTGCTGCCCTTCCGCAGCTGTCTGGTGTTCCGCGGCAGTTCTGATGTATTGCGCATGCCTACGCAGTACATCAGAGCTGTGGGCAAAAGCAACGGAGAACGCAAGATCTCCGTTGCTTTTTAAGGTCTCGCTATGTTAAACTCATTTAACATAGCGAGACAGGTTTTAAAAAAAAGCAACGGAGATCGCAAGATCTCCGTTGCTACTGTGTCGCTATGTTAAAGGAGTTTAACATAGCGAGACAGCTTTAAAAAAAACAACGGAGATCTCCATTGCTTTTTTTAAATCTGTGTCGCTATGTTAAACTCTTTTAACATAGCGAGACAGTGTTTTATACTAACGGAAAAAGTCTGGGCGACCGGACCTTTTTCCGTTAGTATATTGAGGGATTTACAATGGGCACGCTGGTTGGGCTGACCAATCAGCGTGCACGTTTTAGAGTAGGCATTGTATAATTGTAAATATTTTATGATTTATCCTCACAGGATTACATATTCCTGGAAACGCAACTGAAATGTTCCCAAACTACATGTGCACTTAAATGCAGCTGCTTGATTAAAAAGTATTACTCAGTTTACCATGCTGATTCCACAAGCTGTCTGTAGTGTAAAAGTTACATTTTATATGTTACTTGAAATTGACAGTCTCTAGAGCACATGAAAAGATACATATTACTTTTTACAACATGTTATCATTGCAGTTACCTTACACTGTACAAACTCACTTGGCAACTGATAGCTATTCATTTAAAATATCAGTTTAAATATTGAATGTGCCCTTGAAATGCTATTGACATTTTGACATAATATAATCTGAACTGTAAAATGAATGACTTGAAAGAAGTGAAGTAATGCATAGATTTCAAAGACAGTTCTTGACACTAACTAGTATAAGTAAAAATGTATATTCACAAGGAAGTATTGAAATGTTTTAGTCTTCCAGTTAAAATAGCTTACTGTCAACATTTTGCAATATCAGAAAGTTTGAAGAGCTAGGAAATTACTATTATTTGTCTTTGTAATGATTATTAGACAGCTTTTAAACTCTGCTTTGTTTAATGAATTGTGACACATGTTTATGAGGAAAAGTGGACTTAATTACTCACATTGGACTACACATTCCTGGAAACTCAACTGAAATGTCCCCAAATTACTTGTGAACTTAAATGAAACTGTCTGATTAATAAGCATAACTTACTTTAACAACCTGAATCCATAAGCTATCTGCTCTATATATGCTACATTATATATGTCACTTGCATATGACAGTCTCTAGAGCACACAAAAAAATACATATTATTTTTGCAACATGCTATATTTGCACTAACCATACATTCTAAACTAACTCAATTGGCCACTGACAAGTTATTTATTTTAAGCATCAGTCTAAATATTAATTGTGCCCTTGACATATTCTTGCCATTTTGACAAAACAAAACCTGAATTGAAAAAGGAATGATTTGAAGAAGTGAAGTATTGTACAGATTTCAAAGATCGCTATTGACACTACAATATAAGTAGAAATGTATACATGCAAGGAAAAATTGAAATGCTTTACACTTTTAGTTAAAATAGCTTATTGTTAAATTTTTGCTTTATCAGAAAATTTAAACAGCTAGGAAATTATTTCTAACTTGTCTTTATAATGTTTACTACAGCAAGAGGTTCTCCCGTTCGATTCTCGGCTGGAGCGCCTTCTGTGTGGAGTCTGCATGTCCTCCCCGCGGTTGAGTAGCGTTCAAAAGACATGCGTGAATGGGCATGCCTTCGTTGAAGGTTGGGCATCGAGCTGGCACCGTAAAAATCTACTGCCAATCATTAGCGGAAAGGAGTTCTGCTGCGGTGACCCCTAACCGGGAAAAGCCGAAAGAAAAACAACAACAACCAAAGTGATGTTAGTCACTGACTTGTTTAATGTATTGCGAGTCATGTACAAGATGGACTACTGAATGTTATTTCTGTTTACCTCTGTTTGCTGAATTTCTTTTATCAGTACGATTTAAAACAAGGGAAAGAAAGGGAAGGGAAATCTCTGTTTTTGGTCAAGGGAGGAGAGGCTTAAGAGTATTCTAACTGCCCCAAGAACTCTCTAAGATGCTCTAAACACTATTTGATTAATAAGTCTTGTGACTGCGGTGGTAGTGCTGCGGTAGCGTTGTCGCCTCACAGTTAGACGTTGTCCATTCGATTCTCAGTTAGAGCGTCTTCTGTGTAGCGACATGCGTGAATGGGTGTTCCTTCGTTGAAGGTTGTGCGTTAGGGCCGCCAAGCCAGTACGTAAAAATCTACTGCCAATCATTAGCGGACCGGAGTTCCACTGTGGCGACCCCTAACCGGGAAAAAGCAGGAAGACACAAACAAACTTACCTAAGGTAAGTCTTGATGGATACCTACACATTCATTCTAGACCCAATGTGATTACCCATTCTGGAAGCAGGAGGTGCCCTATACAGGATGGGAATTGTCAGGGTGATCATAGGTCATTCTTAGACTCTGCTTTGTAAATCTATAAATATGTGAAAGCACTGCACACTAGAATGCAGGGCGCCTCTACTCAGAGTCAGGATACCACTGATAAGCCATGTTTTTTCATAAGTATTAATTGAAGTTGGTGAGCTGAAGAGTGGGAAAGTAAAGGAAGACAGTACACCTACAGTAAATTCATATTTCACTGGTAATCACTCATTGTCTCTTACAGAGTCCTTTTAATCAAATTATTTTAGTAATAATCTATTTGTTGTTGGCTTATTTAGTGTATGCTCCTCTGTTGCATTTAATTTATCCAAAATGACATATCTGACATGTTTGGGATCTCTTAAGGGTAACTAAATATTGGATATTTTCTAAGTCAACATAATAATTGTTTACACTACTAACATTCCATCCTGATATATAAAATACTATAGAATGTTTTTTGTTTGTCTTTTCGGCTTTTCCCGGTTAGGGGTTGCCACAGCGGAATTGCGGTCCGCTAATGATTGGCAGTAGATTTTTTTATGGTGCAGAGTTGCCAGCCCAACGCCCAATCTTCAACGAAGGCACACCCATTCACGCATGTCTTTCGAACACCACTTGACCACGGGGAGGACATGCAGACTCCACACAGAAGGCACTCCAGCCAAGAATCAAACAGGCGAACCTCTTGCTGTGAGGCAACAACGTTACTGCTGCACCACCGCGGCTTAAAAATACTATAGAATAATAATAGAATAATATAGAATTTCACATCTCTTTTAAGAAAATTTTCCATATAATAATTTAACATATGGAGCTCAGTTGATATTGTTTGTTAAAGGTATGAGTGATAATCCAACAGATCTATCTTTATCTATTGGATTAGGAATGACTTTCATTCCATGTTTAGTAAGAAATTCATATTTACTTGTATTTGATACTTTAGAATTAATGTTTTATAGAAGTACTTTTTTAAAGCCTGACCAGAATTTTACCCTACTTGTATTTAAAGAAGAAAGAACATTAAATTACACTCCCAAGTTTACACACATAAAAATAACATTCAATGTTATCAGAGAAAATGGTATAACTACTATAATCAAAATAAAAAAAAGAAGCAAAATATTTCTTCCAACAATAACTTGAAATGGATTTAACATTCTAAGAACAACAACAACATCATCATTAAATACTAATGGCCTAAATAAAAGACAAAACTTACTAAAATATTTAAATCTAAATAAGGCACAAGTAGTATTTCTCCAGGAAATGCATTTTAAGACTAATGATAGCTTTATTTGGAACCCTAAGTCTTAGCTCAATCCTCCTATAGAACAAAGACAAAAGGAGTATCAATTCTCTGGAAGAAAAACATAATCACGACAAAAGTTATTTATAAATATGAAGACAAAGAAGGTCTACTAGCATTTGTTATAATTAAATTTAATAACAGAATATGGACCTTAGCTAATCTATAGTGGTTCCCAGGAATTGGAGCAGGAACGGTTAAAAAACATCTAGATTTTATTTCCAACAATTATAAAGGAAATCGTATACTGGGAGGAGACTTTAATTGTACCTTAGAAGCTTCTGAAACCACCAAGAAGTCTTTTCGCAATGCAACAATTTCAAAATCCTTAAAAGGATGGATTGATTCATTTCATTTAATAGACACTTTTAAAGTAAAAGATAATAAATCCTTATTATTTTCCCATAAAGACCATAGATTTGGAACACAAACCAGAATAGGCAAATTATTCGTAGTTCAAGATTTACAAACAAAAATCCTCAACTTCTCAATAGTTCCATGCCCCTTCTCAGATCATGACACTGATAATGAAGCTCCAAATAGAGTTTAAATCTCTAATCCTCTCAACTAGAATTCCATCATATATCACGAAAATTAAAGAATTCAGACCCTGGATGTTGTCAGAACTACAATTATTTCTTGAAATCAATAATACAACAGAAATTAGTAGACTCATGGTTTGAGACTCATTAAAAGTGTATTCAATTGGTAAGACCCTTAGCTGGTACAAAAACAAAGTTAGAGAGTGGGAATCTGAATCATTAGACTTGCAAACCAGACTCTTGACAGCAAAATCTAAAAAAAAAATCAGAATTGTCCAGAAGTCAAAAAAAAACTAGAGGAATTAAATAAAAATATAATGAAATTCTAGCACACAAAACTTGTCTAGCCTTGGAAAAATTAAAAATAAACTCATTAGCCACCTCCCCCAGATATCTACATAACTTATCTACAAGAATTAAAATACAATCTAAAGCAAATAACATTAGTAGTATATAGCATGAAAAGAAAGGGAAAAGGGTATCAGATATAAGAGACATCCTTGAAGCATTTTGGTTCCATTATATGGAACACTTCAAAAAAGATTTAGATACCAACCAAATAAACTTAGATACAAACCTTATCAATATAAAAAAATTCCAGAAAACTTAAAACTAGACCTACAAAAACATATATCCTACAAAGAAATTGTTGACATGATAAGAAAGTAAACCTAACAAAGCTCCAGGGATATATGGTATACTTACGGAATTGTACAAACTCTTTCCTTTAACAGTAATCTCCCTTTTTCATAAAACTTTGCTAGAAGTCCAGTCAGAAGCAAAAATACCACCCTCATGGAAATATTCTCTCATAACACCAATTCTAAAAGATAATAAACCATCAGACCTTTGCACCTCATACATACCTATATCATTACTGAATAATGATTACAAAATATTCATGTCAATCCTATCTAACAGAATGAAAATCCCACTTTCAAAGACAATTAATAATGATCAAACTGGATTTTTATATAACAGGCACACATGATAATACTGATTTTTATATAACAGGCACAAACATGATAATATTAAAAGTATACTTACTCTTATAGATTATGTGAATAAAGAAGATAGTGAAACACTTGTAATCAGATTAGACACAGAAAAAGCCTTTGATTCCCTCAACTGGGAATATCTATTTAAAACTTTAGCATTATTTGAATTTCCTCCTCCCTTCATCTTATTACTAAAAAACATATATATTAATAATAGCCTACATTAAATTAGGTCCTTTCACCTCAGAATTTATCCATATAACAAAAGGTACTAAACAAGGATGCCCCCTTTCTCCTATTTTATTTGCTTTGGCTATAGAAATACTTTCAGAAATAATATGCAATAATCCAGGAATAAATTGAATAGAAGTCTATGACCAGTACATATCTAAAATAATGCTTTTTGCTGATGATATTTTATTAACCCTATCAAACACCAGAGAGTCATTAGGAGAGCTAGAAGAACTAATGGAGAAATTTTATAAGATTTCAGGTCTACACTTTAATAGAGCAAAATCAAAATTTCTATTTTTTAATAAGAAAAAAGAACTACAGGTTACAGATAAATCCATCATAGGAAAACAAGAACTTACGCTAAATTATTTAGGAATAGTGTTATGCAAAAATATAAACAAAACAATATTAATAAATTATAAAAAGATTATTGAAACAATAAAAAATATATATAGAAAAGTGGAACAAAATTATATTAACTTTTGAAGACAGACTGCAATTAATAAAAATGGTCTTATTGCCAAAAATACTATATGTAGTATTAGCAATACAGTTAATTCCTGAAAGATGCATTCTTAAAGAAATAAACTCATGTTTAATAAAATTTTATGGTATCCCAAAAAGAATAGAGTAGGTCTAACTCATCACATTAGACGCTGGAAACAAGGAGGATTCAACTTCCCAGAAATAGAAATATATATAAAAGCATCTGTGCTTAAAACTACAATAGTCTGGATAAACCCAAATTAATTTGCCAACTGGAAAGAATTAACAACGGCTATATTAACAAATGAATTTACTCCGTTAAAATTTTTTTTTAAAAGTAGACAAATCAAACAAACCCTGGTACATACTATGCATAAGTATACAATATAATAAAACGAAACCTTCTAAAACAACACTGATTAATCATTACATCAATTCCTTTAGGAAACTTATTAATGCAAACATAGATCTAAAACTTTGGTTTGACCTTTTAACCCCATTTACCATCACTAAGAACTTTCCTCACACAATATATACGGAAACAATAAACTCCTGGGAACAAAATGGATTCTTATGCTGGTTTCAATGTGTAAATAAATGTTTTAGATATACATATGATAAAAACTGCTTACAATATTGCAACACAGGACTGGTTAACCTTACAAAGCATTCCAATGTACACTCAAGATTTATGCAGATTAATTAATAATTCCTCATTTAAAGATATTCCAAATCTAATAAGTTTTCTGTATGAATTTATATATAATAGTTGTGAAAAGAAAAATTCCATTTCAAATCTATATAAAGAGTTAATAACATATAAAACAATTTCCAAACCATCATACTGGCAGTTCTTAACAAAAGGTCAGTCATTGCAGTTAACAGAAGAAATTAAAACTAACATCTTACTTTCAGTTAATTACACCTCTAACACACAGTACTGGAAAATATTTAACTGCAAATACTTACACAGAGCATTTTTAACACCAGATGGAATTAAAAAGATCAGTACTACTACAAAATGGTTTTTGCTGGAGGTGTGAAAAGTCAAATAAAGCAGACTGGATTCATATTTTTATGAATGTAATAAAATTAAATCATATTGGAATGGAATCAATCATTTTTTACAAGCTTTGTTTAATGAATCCTTTACCTTAACTAAAGCATTGATTATACTAAATGCAAATAAAGGTCCCTACCTGAATAAGACAAATATCTATTTGTTATGGACAATACTTGCTATAGCTAGGAAATGCGTAACCAGAAGGTGGAATTCAAATACACCCCGACCTTGGAAGAATTCTACACTTTACTGAAGACAACTGCATCCATGGAAATAAAAATCAAAGAACTATGAATCTATCCCAGGCCATTGGTAAATAATCCTTGGAAGAATGTTATATCTTTGCAATAATCAATATTGTATATCTGATAACTGATCAGTTAATTCTATATTTAATAACATACAGTTTATATAATTGAAAGTAAATATTGTATATAGTTTAAAATGATATTTAAAAATATTATGTAAATGTTATTTTAATTGAAAATAAAAAAACATTTTGAGGAGAAAAAAAAAAGACCAGTGTCAATGAGCCCTAGGTAGAGTGAGGATGCAGCAATTCACACAATATGAGACCAGGGCATGGACAACTACACAGATATCATCTTAAGGCAGTATGTGCTTGCTCCTAGAGATATTCCACAAGTGAAAGCTGTAAGATTTCACAACAGACATTTGGTCCCAGTGTATCAGACTAAGATTACACCTAAGTGGCTTTCCTTCTCTAGAAACTCAGGCTTATTTCCTCTGTAACAGGTATAATTGGGGAATAAGGAAGTAAAAGTTTGTCTCTCAAGGCAGTATGAACTGCCATGGCTTCAGTTTTGAAGATGTTGAGCTTCAATCAACTATGGGTGAGCCACAAATTAATGGGATCTAGGTCATCAACAATGGAAAGCAAACTCGCCATGTTGTCTTGTGAAAAGATAGGTAAAGCTGAGGATCATCAGCATAACAGTGGTAAGTTAAGTCCCTTCCTTACAAGATACCCCAAACTTGTAGAATGAATACTGTAAATGAAAGAGGACCCAAGATCAAGCCCCTGTAGTATTCCACAGTTGAGAGGGTATGGGAAGATGTAAATACCTGAACATAATGTCTGAAACAGATCAGAAGGGTTCATTCAAATTCCATTCAGGAAATGTCACAGTGATCCTTAAATGCTTGATCAAAATGCCATAGTCAACAGTATCAAATGCAGCAGAGAGAATTAGAAGGACCAGTACTGATTATATCCACTAGTCGTTATCCATCAGGAGATCATGGACTACTTGAAGAGCAGCAGTCTCACTACTAAGCAGGGTATGAAACCCAGTAAGAAATGGATCCTTTAGACCAATGACTGTGAGACAGGACTCATGTTTGTTCACAGATGATCTTCTCAATAATCTTCCCTCCCAGGTAGAGAAAGTAAGATATAAGGCAGTAGCTGTCAGATGTATTGGGATCCAACCATGGTTTCTTGTGGTTAAGGGCAACAAGGATGAAGAAAGAAAAAAAAACAGACCTCAGTGCAGAAACCAGAACCTGAAATATCACCATAGCATGGAATCAAAATTGGCCTGGACCAGCCTTGATGAGGAAGGCTTCAAGCCTGCAGGTCACAGACTGCAACCCTGAGATCACAGTCAAGAACTTATCATAGTTGGGACTGTCAAACACCATCTAGGAGGCAGAACAAGGAAAGCCTAAAACTACTACTAAGCCAATAGAATCATTACAAGCAAAGCCTAAAACTAGTGCTAAGCCCATAGGGTTAGATGGCAAAAGTCAGGTCTGATAGCAAAAATCTTGTCAAAGAGAACTGAGAGGCAGGCTCATACTACTGGGCAGACAGAGCTCTATCAGTATCAAAAAAGGCTGGGTAACACAACCTGTCTAAAAAAGGCCACAGCTACTGGGTTAGCCACTGGTAAGATCACTCGATAGGTAAGTTGCCTTCTTACAGGACACCTTAGCCTGGTATGTCACATAATCATTGATAGGCTCGCTATTCTGGACATTAACCCCTACATCACTAGATGGGTTGCCAACTGGCTCACTGACAGAACCCACACAGTGAAAGTAGCTGACTCCAAATCTGACTACCGGGCAATTACAAATGGAGTCCCACAGGGATCGGTTTGGGGTCCTCTGCTGTTTGGTATCTACTTCTCTGAAGTTCAAGCCAACACCAAGGGACTCTGGTTAACCAAATACGTGGATGACTGCAAACTGGGAGCTATTATTTATTCTCAAGCTGATGTGGAAAGCCTACAAAAAGGCCTAATGGAAACCAACAACTGGTGCCAAAACCATGGCCTTAGGCTCAACGCCAAAAAATGCATCATTATGCCCTTCGGGAAAAACACACTGCCCACAAACTACCATATCGAAGGGAACCCACTTAACTCTGAAGGTGTTATAAGGGATCAAGGGACACAGGTACATAGCAATTTCTCCTTCGACAACCATGTCGCCACTGTAGTTCAGAAGTCCTTCTATGTAGCACATCTCATCACAAAAGGTTTCTCATCCAGGAAAAAAGAAGTCATTATCTCTTTCTACTCAGCTCTTATCAGACCCATTATAGAGTACAATGCCCCATTTGGCATGTACCTCACTAGACACCTCCAACCACTGGAAAGGCCACAGAAGTTTCTCACTAAGAGGATCTTAGGACTCAAACACGTGCCTTATGCAGACAGACTTAAAAAACTTAAACTTTACTCCGTCTCATATCGTCTACTTAGAGGTGATCTCTGCTTGACATACAGAGCCATGTCTGACCCATTTTTGCTAGACATGCTTCATCTGAAAAATCCCAATCACTCCGTGCTACTCATTCCAAAGACCTCAACCTTATCACCACATTAAACAGAACCTGCAGGAGAGGTAGGTTCCTAAGCCATAGTCTTCCAATACTCTGGAATAAACTCGCCATTTAAGTCAAGAAGAGCACCTCACTGGGCCTCCAAGAGAAATCTTGATGAGTGGATGGGAAATAGGAAATTCACCCCGGGGATCACTTCAATCGCATTGCTAGATAGGGGCACAGGGAACTAATGTCTGGTAAGCCAGATGACTAGGAACACTACTGGGCTAGGCTTGCACTGGCTCCAGGGTCGTTAGCCTAGTATTTACCTATGAACCTATAATGCACACACAGGTCAAATTTGTCACTTCACAGACCCTCATGCAACCTGTGACATTCCAATCTGCACCCTTCTCATAGCAGGAGGGGAAGCTCATAGCTATTCCATAGTTCATGCCTCCTGAAAGAGACAAGGTAAACTAGAATTGGGATAAGTAAATCAGGCACCAAGGACAATAACCTATTACAGTCCTCAACCGAGGTAGCAAGAGAAATTTGTACAATCATCTGAACAGTGTGAAGAAGCATAGTAGAAAAAAATAAATATTGCAATGAAACATGTCACCCTCAGTTCATGACATGGGGCAATGTAATGGTATAGTAACAGGTCAATGCCAAAATGAATATGGTCAAACCATGAGACCAGTTCCACCACTATGTCCAATACCTTCAATTCCAATAGGAAGATCCAGGTTTGATCTAATATTATATGTTCCAGAAGTAATAGCCTGAGAAAACCCAAAACCTTTCGTGCCACTTTAGTGACAGCCACTGACTCATCATCAACTTAGACAATGAAGAGACCAAGCACAGCTAAGTGCTAGTGACCCAAAACTGAGTCAGTGAGGAAGTTGCTGAACTCCTGAAGGAATATCTTCACACAAGACAATAGATGAAGAGAAGCCTACAGTCTGCTCCTACAGCAATGACAAATCCAAAGGAATTGGTTACCTTAGAGGCAACCTGTGCCAGTTTAATCTTGAGGACACCTCGGATAGCAACCCAACCTCCCAATCCTGCTTGTCTAGAGAATTGTATCACTGAGGCTGCTAGAAGAACAGCACTCTCAAAATATGGCCCAGAATTATCAAGCTAGGTCTCTATGATAAAAACAAGGCTGATATCATGCAACAGGTAAGAGATAATGCTGGATTTACTACAGACTGATTTAATATAGCTTAAAGTTCTCAAAAACAAGCCACATGAATAAGGGTACCAATTACTTACCTCTGATGAAAACGATGAACCCTGGGTACCATAAAAAGGATGGAATTACAGTGTTTCACTCATGGAAAGCAGCAATGGGGAGCAGTGTGGCCAATGTCCCACCAAAAGAATGTACTAAGGACTGCCCATACTTGCACACATCCTCTGGCCACCACAGTGACCGTGTAAAATATGCAAGCACATGCATGACCAGAAAATATGTAGTGGCAAACAGGAGATATAAAAAGCTACAGTTCTATGAGAGTAGTCCTTTTCTTAAACAGTATAGTAAATCTAACAGTAACAGTCACAACTATAACAGTAAACATAAAGAAAGTAGTTAACAAGAGGATTATATGAAACAATAAAAATAATGTTAACACAAATCAGTAGAAGAAAAGGACAATAACTTCTACAGCAAAACCACAGCAGGACTTAACTTCTGATCTCCAGCAATGGGAAACGCATACAGATCAGTCATATGAGAAACAATCAATACTAATAATTACTGAAAACCAGGAATGATACTTGTCTCAAGATCCCTAGCAAGAGTTAGCTGCATAAACAGATCCCACAAGTGAAATAGCAATCCAGCATGAAGTGCAGTCTCAGAAAATGCAAGGCTGTGGTAATACTCCAGAAAAGGTAAATGGAGCTTTAAATTCAATGTGGACCCACAAAGTGACAGATGCAGAAGTAAGCCAGAATTTCAGAAAACCTTGCACTCAATATGAATATGTTCTAAAACAAAGAATTGAGTGATGCGTCCAGCGACTAAGTTAACAGCAAATAGACAGGTAAAATCAGGTTACAGAAAAATAAGAAACAAGCCAATCAATTATGTCTAATAATCAATGATGTCTGAGAAACAGACTGATCTGCACAAACAATGGAAACAGCTTTTGTAGCAAGTGCCAACAACTTAGCAGTAGCAACAGTTACCAATGGAGCATTAACAGCATCCGAGTGATTGAAACAAAGTTGCTGAAAATAATTTCAGCAGTTATCCAAGCAGGAACAGATTTAAATTCATTCAAAAGCCTGAAGGTAGCTAGAGCTTTCCAACTATGGAATGGAAAACAAGGAAAAGCAGCTCCAGATACTTGCATGATGGATGAAGTTGGCGAGATCCACTCATTCCTATCCCTTCCTGACTAGATACATCAGCACACAGGCTATGGCAAGTCAACCCGAGGTCATCTGGGGCATTGTCAAAAACAAAATCTCTAGTTCAGGTAATCATGGAAGAATAAAAGTTACCTCATCAGTATATGTGTGCAATTCATGCGCTACGTCAAAATGAATTTCGCTACCAAGTGGATCACTTCCTTCATATTTGACATTTGAACCATATTTCTGAAACTGATACATAGCCTGAATCCAGCCACTTTCATCATTATCATCATTCTCACAGCAGGAGTCATCACTACCGTCAAAGAAGGAATCTTTGTCGTAGTCATTCTTCTCTTCAGCAGATTCCAGTCCTGCAAATTAATAATGTTGCTTACTGTTATTAACTGGAAATACCATCAGAGAGTATAACATTTAGAGAACATTTAGGGCTAGAGTTGGCAATCATCTGTTTGACAAATACCACTTTACTTTCATTCTGTCTATGCAACGTGCTATACCTGCATGTCTTACAGAAAAATGCATTGCACCCTGCCACCTCCACTCCATTCTCTGTGATGCCAAGTCACAGCCAGGCGTCAGCTTTTATCATTCAAACTAACATGGTAGAAGACAAATACAAAGTTAAAATCAGACAACACTCACATACAATACTACTCCCTATAGTTTACAGCTCTCATAATGCACATAGGCATTAAAGCTACCTCCCATGTCTTCACAACGGAATCATACAGAAAGAGAATGTTAATACGGCTGACAGCTGCCAGATTCAATAACCAGCCAAAACAAATCCTTTCAGCTCTTCATATAATATTTCTTATGAGGACAAAAAGAACCAATGAAGACCCATGTTCATTGCTGCTCTTCATGTCTCCCAGGCAGGTCTTTACACCCCTTTTGGATGTAACAAGTTTTATATTGGCCAAACAAAGACAGTGTTTAAGATAAGATTATTGGAACATTTGAGGGATATCAGGATAAAGAAAGCAGAAAGTCCCTTAGCTCAACATTTTTATGAATATCATGATGGGAACCCTGATACTCTTAAAGCTATGATTTTGGAGCATATTTTTATGAATAATTTGGATATAAATGAAATTAAGAATATGCTTCTAAAAAAAGAAACTATTTTTATTTTAAAATATGGTACTTTGGTACCAAAAGGTCTGAATACAGACTGTTGCTGGAAAAGTGTTGTTTAAAATGCACTGTGACACTAAGTTTTAATTGTTTAATGATTTGTGTAATGATATATTAATTGTAGCTGGTGTTATATAAACTGTTTTAACATGTGGTGTGTTACTCTTTGAAAGCTTACTGTGGCCGAGGCGCTAGAGAAATAAACTTTTTACATTGGTCTTTGTGGCTTCGTTTTGTGGTGCAGCATTTGATCTCTTCAGTTGTCTGGTGATATTTGGTGATTCTATGACCAGTGATCCAGCTATTAATATTCCTCGGATTTTCAGAGAGGATAATACAGGTGCCTCTCAGCGTACTATTGATGATTTCCTCAGTTCTAATTCAGAACGGGAACGAGATCGACCTGACAGAAACACGAGGAATGAAAATAACTCGGGAACGTTTTTTGGTAGAAACACGAGATAAACGATTGAATAATCCGTTTGCCAATATCGGTAAACGTTCCCTTGAATATCCGGTGGAGGTAAAAACTCTAATTTCTAAACTAAGTAATCTTATGAACAAAGAAATGGCTACTTTTTATAATTATACTAGTTTACAACGATATTTAGACCTGGATATCATCCTACGTGGTCTGAGAGCAGTTAAGTTTCCATCTGAACCCTTTGATGTTACCCATGCTGATGATAAGGCTTTTAAGCAGAGGTGGGAAAAAGCGGCACACCTTTTCTCCAAAGAGTGGATTAGCATTTTAATAGAAAGAGACATTATCAAGTTGTCCAACATTAAAAAAGACATCAATATGGTGTGTACCAATTTAATGTCTTCTCTAGACAGAACTCAATTTGAATCCTGTCGATGTGATATTCAAGATAAAATATACAAGAAAAGAAAGTACTTGAGCAAAAGATGTACAAGATTCAGAGGGATCTCCGAGATTTCGAAAAAGGTACTGCCTTTTTCAGGTCGTCCAGTCAAAGACCACTTTCGAAAGTCCGTTTTCAAAACAGAGCGGGCTGGGTGAGAGACAGGACTGGAAGCACTAATAGTGTGGATATGCCTGCCAGTGTCGGTGGTAGGAGTTATAGTGAAAATGAAGAAAGTAATGACTTTTCACCTTTACCATCCCCGGTAAATGACCGCTACTTTCAGGACAAATTTTCGTCAACAAAGCGACTACAGCCGACAGCAGAAAAGAAGTTATTCTGAACAGGAACCACATAGAGGGGGACCACAACGCCAGTGGCGTGATAACAAAAGGACAAAATGGTATTGATTTATGTTATAGCTCTAATAATGTGTTTAACTTATCTGGTTGTTATGTTAATGACAGTATTATCACTGTGTTGAATCATGGATTAAAGTTTGTGCCAACAGTTATACCTCAATTATATGAATGCAAAATAGACTTGCTCAAATTTGCCAGAAAGTTACATTTATGGTATTATTTTGAGCATTTATTTTCTTCTGGTGCTGTTGAAAAAAGTGATTATGATAATACTTATAGCACAGATGAAGATATATTGGAATTGGATTCATGTGACTCTTTTGTATCCTGTAAAAGTGACCTAAATGCATATTGCTTTATTGACACTTCTGTAGTAACTAACAATAGTAAGTTTATGCCTCCTTTTTTACATAAAGGATACAGAAAATTTCAAGCTATGGCTGAATTTGAATTTGAGTTATTATTTAAAAATTTTAATTTGAAACACATTGATTATAATTTATCTAAAAAAGAATGGTTGGCTTTAGTACATTTTTCTAAACAGAGAGATTTGATAATCAAACCCTCTGATAAGGGTAATAAAATAATAAGTATGCATTATACACAGTATTTAAAAATGTGTTTAGATTTACTAAGGGATGAAAAAGTATATCGAACAGCAAATGATGATGCTATTGAACAAGCTAAAAAAAGTTATGCATCTTTAATACATAGGGGCTTAAGGTTGGGCTATTGGTCTGATACTGATGTTACAAATAAGTTAGTGACTGGAGATTCAGGCCCAGCCTATTTCTATTGTCTACCCAAAATTCACAAGAACATTAGGAATCCACCGGGTAGACCTATAGTTTCAGCTAGTAAATATTTTTTGCATAATATAGGGGTTATTCTACACAAGATATTATTAAAAGAAGCTAAGAAACTTCCTTCGTATATCCAAGACTCTTTTGATTTTTTAAGTAAAATAAAATATGTCATTTGGAAAGAAAATATGTATTGGATTACATTAGACGTCAAGAGTCTTTACACTAGCATTAAACATGTGTTTGGATTAGAGGCACTATTGTGCCAGTTAGGAGATTATCCGTTTACACATTATATTTTAGATTTAGTTAAATTTTGTTTGGAAAATAATTATTTCTATTTTGATAATCAAGTTTTCCATCAAATACAGGGTACAGCAATGGGTGATCCATTTGCACCCATGTATGCTAATATTTGTATGGGTTTGGTTGAACAAGATTGTATTTATACTAATTCTTTTGTTAAAAAATATGTTAAATTTTATTTTAGATACATAGATGATTTGATTTTCTTATGTGAAGGTGGCATACATCTGGTATTAAATTTTGTACAGGAAATTCAATCTAATAGATTTGACATATTGTTTGATGGATTACAATATGGTGAACAGGTTTCTTTTTTGGATGTTAATTTGCATGGAACTGTTGGAAAACATATAAGCACAAGTATTCATAGAAAATTTGAATCTTCTAATGAATTTCTTATGGGTACTAGTTGCCATCCTAAACATACGATTTAGTCTTTACCGTTTGGTGAATTTCTGAGAATTTCAAGGTTATGTAATGAAGACAATGTGTTTATAAAAGAGATACAGCGTACTAAGACTATGTTTGAGAATAGACAATATGACACCAGATTAATTGAACAAGATATTCAAAGAGTATATAACATTAGATACAATATAAAATCACCACATAAACCTTGGCGCTATATTAATATTAATGCTGCTACTCATAATAATGTAGAAAATTTATTTGTAGTGTCCACTTATAATTTTTGTAGTGACAGCATTAAACAATATATAGTACATTTTTGGGAATTATTAAAGAATTTTGGTGAACTTAGTGGTTTAACCAACAAGAAGTTGGTGTTTTCCTATAAGAAGGGTAGAAATATAAAGGATATGGTAGTACACACAAGATTTTGTACACTTGAGTCTAAACTTTACTATCCAATTTCTGTCACAGGAACTCAATTCTGTGGGAAATGTAGTGGCTGTCCTTATATAGTTAATTATTTTGCATACATAAATAATATTTGTTTTAGACCGAATGGGTTTTATAACTGTAGAACAGAGAGAGTCATTTATGCCATTAAATGTGGATGTGATAAGTTTTATATTGGCCAAAAAAAGAGAATGTTTAAGATAAGATTATTGGAACATTTGAGGGATATCAGGATAAAGAAAGCAGAAAGCCCCTTAAGCTCAACATTTTTATGAATATCATGATGGGAACCCTCATACTCTTAAAGCTACGATTTTGGAGCATATTTTTATGAATAATATGGATATAAATGAAATTAAGAATATGCTTCTAAAATAAGAAACAATTTTTATTTTAAAATATGGTACTTTGGTACCGAAAGGTCTGAATACAGACTGTTGCTGGAAAAGTGTGGTTTAAAATGCACTGTGACACTAAGTTTTAATTGTTTAATGATTTGTGTAATGATGTATTAATTGTAGCTGGTGTTATATAAACTGTTTTAACATGTGGTGTGTTACTCCTTGAAGGCTTGCTGTGGCCGAGGCGCTAGAGAAATAAACTTTTTACATTGGTCTTTGTGGCTTCGTTTTGTGGTGCAGCATTTTGTCTTCAGTTGTCTGGTGAGGTCTTTACACCCCTTTTGTGAATCAAGTTGTAACTAACATATTTTACAGTCACCATTTAGAGAAAGATAAACTAAAATGCTACCACAAGACTACATCAAAAACATTAAACCCAGTATAAATTGTATACCTTGCCATCAGTGGAAAATGAGAGTTTGGGTGCGCCTTCCACAAACAAGCTGCATGAAGGTTACTATAATGACAAAGCCTGGCAGAGTGAAACATCTCTGGCCTATACACTGTATTCCATTAACCTTGCCCTACAGCAGCAGATTGCACCTCTTCCCCCTCTTACATAGGCAAGCCTGTGTCATCCACTCACTTTCACACTCCGTTACTGGCTCTTCCACTGCTAAAGTTGCTAGTCAACCCAAGGTACCACAACAGTCCATGGAGAATGACTACATGAGAGGATTTTCTGTAGTCAAGAAGGGGATAATCAGCCAACCTTGCATGGTGTAGGTGTCTGCTCTGCCCACACCCATGGAAAAGTGGGGAAGTCACTGCAGAAAGACAATGCACTGAAGCCTTGAACCACAGAGGAAAAAAAGATTCCTGAGTGTTCAGCCTGCCCTCATCAAGGTGAAGTTTGGTTTTCCTTGTCCAAAGGTCATTTATGCTAATCCCAAAGCTATGGATGGGCGGAGGAGTTATAGAGGGTTAGAGGAGGCTAGAAGGCCCTGCAGAACTGCAGTGGCGAAGCCAGCCCTAGTCTTAGAGTAAAGTGGTAAGTGATAGTGTTTGGTAAAAGTGTGTACTGAACTCCAAGTTGCAGCTTCCAAAATCTCCTTGGTTGGTACCCCCCTGAGGAAGGCTGTAGATGTAGCTGTTGCCCTGGTAGAGTGGGGCCTAATGGTAGCAGGAAAGTACAGTTGTGTACACCTACCATAAATGTAGATGTTCGAGTGTCTTCACTGTTGCAGTCATGACTGTAGGGTTCGCCCCTGCCGGCAGGCAGCCCCAGGTCGGCCAGAATCCCAAAGTCTGGGTTTGGCGTTGGCTGTTCAACCATGCTCCTTGACGTCAGAGCGCCAGGAGTACAAAGCTGACAGCCGACGCCATCTTCTCCAGTTTTTCTTGCCCCAGATGTCAGGAGTCCCAAAATGAAAAAGGTCCCATAACCTTTGCAAATACACCTCAGAAGAATGGTGAAAAAAGGAAGTACACAAAAGTAAAAATAAGAGGGGACAGGAGGAGGAACAGACTGCAACAGTGAAGACACTCAAACATCTACATTTATGGTAGGTGTACACAACTGTACTATGTTCATCGTGTTTCACTGTTGCAGTCATGACTGTAGGGTAGAATCCCAAAGCTGAAAGAAAGGGAGGTGGTCATAAAGAGGAAGGGCGGCTAAAAGGCCCTGCAAGACTGCAGAGGCAAAGCCTGCCCTAGACTTAGAGTAGAGAGGTAGATTGTAGTGCTTAGAAAATGTATGCACTGAACTCCAAGTTGCAGCTTCCAAAATATCCTTGGTAGGAACTCCCCTGAGGAAAGCCGCAGAAGTGGCAGCAGCTCTGGTGGAATGAGTCCGTATACTCCCTGGGATTTGCTTTCCATGGTGAGAATAACAAAATCTGATTCCATGAGCAATCCATTTAGAAATGGTCCGTTTTGAAATGGCTTTACCTTCGGAAATGGAAGCATAAGAAACAAACAATTGTTCTGATTTTTTGATGTCCTTGGTTCTGTTCAGGTAAAAACGTAGCTGTCTGTGTACATCCAAGGAATGTAAGATCCTTTCCCCTTTATTTTGAGGAGTGGGGAAAAAGGTTGGCAAGTGTATAGTTTGATTTAAAGCCACTTTGGAAACCACCTTAGGCATGAAGGTAGGATTAGTCCTCAAAGATACCCTGTCTTGATGAAAAATAATATATGGTTCCACAGCCATTAGAGCTTGTAACTCTGAAACCCTCCTGGCAGAGGTTAGGGCTAACAGGATGGCTGTCTTCCAAGATAAAAACTTGATGTCAGAAGAAGCAGCAGGCTCAAAAGGAGGCAAGGTTAGTTTTTCCAAAACATAGTTGAGATCCCAAGCAGGAATAGGAGGAGATCTAGGAGGTCTTAAGTTCTTAGCTCCTCTGAGAAACTGTCGCATGAGCTGGTGGGAAAAGATGGGAGGGTCTGTGTTATAATGAGCAGAAATAGCAGAGGCATGTATTTTAATGGAAGAGAAAGAGAGACCTTTATGTAAGAGATCTGTCAAGTAAAGTAAAATTAAAGTAATGTTGGGAAGAAGAGGATCAGAATCCTGAGCCTGCATCCAGGAACAAAATCTTTTCCATTTTCCTGCATAGGATTTTCTAGTGCTAGGACGTCTGGCTTCTAAAATGACATCCATAACCTGCTTGGGCAGTAAAGAAGAAATCAAAGGCCCTGGATTAACCAGGCCGCCAGGCTGAGAGTTCTGACATGAGAGTGTAGAACCTGACCCTGATGTTGGGACAGAAGGTTCGGAGACTGAGGTAAAACCCAAGGGGGCTCCAGGCATATGTTTTTTAGAGTTGGATACCAAAACTGCCGAGGCCAATTTGGAGCCAGCAAGATGATCATCTTGGGCTTGTCCTGTTTTATCTTCAATAAAACCCGTGGAAGAAGAGGGAGAGGCGGAAAGGCATATCCCGAGAGGTTCCTCCAACTGAATGACAGGGCATCCACTCTCCAAGCTTCTGTGTGGAAAATCCTGGTGCAAAAAGTCTGTAGCTGATGATTGAGATGGGATGCAAAGAGGTCTATGTGAGGACATCCCCAGGCTGCTGTTATCATCCTGAATATTTTGGTGTCCAGCATCCACTCGTGTGGATCCGAAACATGTCTGCTCAGACTGTCTGCCAGGAAGTTTTGTTTCCCTGGTAGAAACTGAGCTTGAAGATCCAGATTGCAAGATAGAGCTGTGTCCCATAGATCCATGACTAGTCTGCAAAGGGGGTAGGAATGAGATCCCCCTTGCTTGTTTATGTACCACATAACTGTGGTGTTGTCTGTCCGTATTAACAGTTGTCCTGGTTGTAAAACATTCCTGAAGGCCAATAGAGCTTTCTGAACGGCTAACATTTCCTTTAAATTGATATGCAGGTGCTTCTGATCCTTTGTCCAAAGGCCCTGCAAACAACTGCCCTGAAAATGGGCTCCCCAAGCATAATCCGAGGCGTCCGTGGTTAGAATCTGAGAGGCAGGAGGCAGACGGAAGGGCTTCCCTTTGTTTAGAGCACATGCCCTGGACCACCAAAGAAATTCCCTTTGAAGGCAAGGAAGAACGGAGATCAGTATGTCTAAACTGTGGCAATGCTGAGACCATACACTTTTTAGGTACCACTGTATTTTCCTCATGTGTAGTCTTGCATATGGTACGAGAAGGATGCAGGAGGCCATGTAACCCAAAGCCTGCAGGAATTTCCTTGCAGATAGATGAGTTAAAGTTGCCAAGGTTCTGAAAGTTGAAGCCAGCTGTAACTGTTTTTCAGATGTCAGAAATGCCATCTGGGTTGTGGTGTTCAGAAGTGCACCCAGAAAGGTTATCTGTTGTGATGGTGTCAAATTTGACTTTTTTATGTTTACAGAGAATCCCAGGAACTTGAGGAGGTTCTGTACAAATTCTAGATGCTGGAGTAAAACATCCTTGCTGTCTGCCTGAATTAGACAATCGTCCAGATAAGGGTAAATTTGAATTCCCTTGAGTCTGCAATAAGCTACTACTGGAGCCAGGCATTTGGTGAAAACCCTGGGCGCAGTAGATAATCCAAAGGGCAGCGCAGAGAATTGAAAGTGCCTCAATCCGGCTTTGAACCTGAGGTATTTTCTGCTATCCTGCCTGATGGGAATGTGTAAATATGCCTCCTTTAAATCCAAAGTTACCATCCAAGCATTTTTGGACAGCATTGGAAGCAGCTGCTGTAGAGTAAGCATCTTGAATTTTGGAATCTCTAGAAAGGTGTTCAAGACCGACAGATCCAGAATGGGTCTCCATGAGTTTTGCTTCCTTGGGACTAAAAAGAGCCTTGAATAAAACCCTTTTCCCATCTCTGAAAGAGGAACCAGTTCTATGGCATTCATAGCCAAAAGAGGTTCCACCTGGTTTAAGGCCTCCGTCCATTGATGTTTTGGAAGGTCTGGCCATCCACTTGGCCTTGGCAAGGTATGAAAATGGAATTTGTAACCTCTTAAAACCACATCCAAAACCCATTTGTCTTGGGTTATTTGAGTCCAATTTTGATAAAAAAGAGAGTTTTCCTCCGAGAGGGGCTTCCAGGGAAGAAGCTCCTGTAGCCCCACAGAGGGAGTCATTGAGTTTGTTTCCTTTGAGATTGGGACCTGTCCTCTCCTCCCCTAGGGGTGGAAGCAGTCCACTGTTTTGGTCTATAAGCAGCTTGTGATTGAGGCCTCCCTCTGGAACGTCTGTATCTACCCCTCTGAGGCCTGTCTGAAGTGGGAAAGGACCAATTTTTTGAAGGCCAATTCCTGCTAAATCTAGGAGGCTGTACTTGTAAGAAATCTTTAACTGTTTGCATGGATTTCGCCTTATCCTCCATCTTTTTAATCACCTCTTTAGCTTTCGATCCAAACAAAACATTATGCTGAACAGGAGCATCCAATAATTTTGCCTTTACCTGTTCAGGT
This sequence comes from Protopterus annectens, assembly GCF_019279795.1. Taxonomy (NCBI): domain Eukaryota; kingdom Metazoa; phylum Chordata; order Ceratodontiformes; family Protopteridae; genus Protopterus; species Protopterus annectens. Next base: position 549,310,798 of record NC_056730.1, on the reverse strand, counting down.
AAATTTTGTTCCTTTAGCCATGCATGCCTCCTAATGACTGTGCCAGAGGCCGCAGCCCTACAAGAAGCCTCCAAGGCATCAAATCCACAGTGTAAACCATGTTTCCCAACCTGTTCAGTGGCATGCAATAAGTCATGTAATTCCTTATCATCTGCACAGGCAGAAATGGAAGTAAGCTTTTGTTTTAAGACAGACAATAAAAATTGCTGGTATTTAAACATATGAAACTGACAGTTTAAAGCCCTAATGGACAAAGTAGCAGAAGTGTACACCTTTTTGCCCCATCTTTCTAAGGATCGAGAATCCTTTTCAGTAGGAGTAGGATTTTTGGCAGAAGCGGCCTTAGCTCCCTTAGGACCCTGAGAAATGGTTTCAGGGTCAGCAGAAGGGTTCTTGTATAAAACTGATGGGAATCAGGAACCCTGTAATATCTATCAGGCTTCACAGGAGCAGGAGGAAAAGAGTCAGGGGTTAAGTTAGCCTCCAAAAAGGCATCATCCACAATATCCAAAACAGGAGGAATAGCCAGGGGTCTATGTTGGGGAAGAAGAAGAAATTCCCTCAGCCTTTTCTTGGATTCCGAATACTCCTGTCCTTCCCAGTGGAAATGTTCCCTCATTTCATGCAAAGTTTCCCCAAAAGAGAAATCATCAGGGGGAGAAGCTGAAGGAATGGATTCTTCAGCATCAGAATCCTCATAAGGAGGGAAAGAATATTCCTGATCAGAAGAAGAAACTGAGGAAACAGAAGCCTGATCAGAGGAATCATAAGAAACATCCTGCCTTGGCCTTTTGTCTGGAGGGGGATGAGAACCCCTAATCATAGTAAGTAAATCCTCCGCCATCTTGAGTAACTGTTTCTGTGACTTGGGAGCCGGTTCAGAAGAAGCTTGTGTAGAAGTCTTTGATTTTGAAGGAGTCTTTGCCTTTGTCTTTGGCTTTGCCTTTATTAGTAGCTGAGTAGGCCTGAAAACCCCTTCGGAAGCCGGTACCTGCACAGCGGCTCCGGACCCATCCGAAGGAGCATTGTCCGAAGGTCCTGCAACAGAAATATTTAAAGGCCTGGTTGGCTCCTCATGAGAGTCCGTTTCGGCCGTCGATTCTGAAATGGCCGATGACAGGGGCTGCAAAAGCGCCTCACTGACAACGGCCGAACCTGAAGCTGGCTCCACTTGTGCGCTATCATCAGATTTGGACCTCGGAGGCCTGTCTTTATCCTTGCAACGTTTGTGAACTCCGGTAGCCGGGACCGTATCCGACGACATTTTGTAGTTAAAGCGCCTACCGAAGTAATGAAAAGCAAAATCGTACCTTCGCTTAATTGTACGTTGATTGAATCTAGCACAAAACCGACAAAGTACAGTTTTGTACCTACCATAAATGTAGATGTTCGAGGATTCCATTGCTGCAGTCCAGTCCTGTGGGTATAGCCCTTCCAGTCGGCCTCTCCCCGAATACCAGTATGAGTATCGGGCTCGCGTCAGACTGGCGCGGCTACGCGAGGGTACTACGCATGCGACCGACGCCATATCACCCTTTTCTTCTGCCTTTCTTGTCAAGACCCCCCAAAAGTCAAAAGACAAAAAACAACCAAACCTGCAAAACATACAATACATATACAACAATATATATAATACAAAATGTAAAATGTGTAACTGTAACCACCCTAACTACAGAGGGAGGGAGGGGGGGAAAGAGGGGTGGATGGGAGGGATAACATCCTCATTTACATCACACACAAAAATGGTACGTAGCTGTACTATGTTCTGTCCTGCCTATCTTCCAGTCCCCCCCAAGCAGAGGTAAGGGAAGAGGGCAAGTAGTAAGAGGCTAGACAGAAGGTAAGGGTAGCTGGCTAAACATGAAACCAGCAACAAACCCAAGTGTGCTAAACCAGCCCTAGATAATAGAAGATAGGGAAGGTGATAATGCCTAGAGAAGTATGTGAATATCTCAAGTAGAGTAGCTGCAAGCCATTACCCCTTTAGTTGTTAGTTGGAAGTGGCGAGTGTCCGTAGGAATGAGGCCTGATCCTGGAATCCATGATGATCCATGATGCAATGCTGGGAATCCCAATCCAAATAGCAAAATAACAATATGGGCCAAAAGCCAATCCACCTAGAAATAGTTTGTTTTAGTTGCTGGCTTGCTGACTGCCTAAAAAGCAAAGTCTGAAAAAATAATAACGATAATTGCTAATTTACAATGTGCATGCAAAAATCTTTCCTTGTGTTTTTGGATCTCTAAAAAAAACGCCTGCAAATGAATAGTTTGCCGTTTTGAGACACTAATAAATACCACATATAAAGGAAGGATTTAATGGGTACATACCCTGTCCTTATGGAAAATAGGCATAAAGGAAGCTACTGGTATCCTAATGATACCCTGTCCTTATGGAAAATCAAAAGTGAATACCAGCCTGCAAGAAAGGCAGCCTTCCATGACAAATATTTCCATAGTAGCAGCAGTCTCCAAATAAAATCTCTTCCATTTTTTGCGTACACTCTCCTAGTACTAGGCCTTCTAGCTTCCTTCCATAATCATTTAAAACTTGTTGAAGTGAGACCTGCTGCTGTTTCAACACAGAATATGAAGGCTGTTTAGATGAAGAGAAGAAGCTGACATTGAGCAGATTGACCGTCTCTCTGAGATAACAGAGAGATAATCAGAGAATCAGGGGGAGGCCATGGATTACTCTTTGCAGACTCGTGGGAAGTGGGTGGCAGTAAATAATCGAGAGCTGTTGCAACGTTCATCAATCTGTCTTGGCCTGTCTTGTCTGACCTTTGGAAGAAGGAAAGAAGGGCAATAGTGGAAAGGCATAAGAAGAAGTTTTTTCAGAAGAGCATCCACATCATCCCTTTCCAACCTGTGTGATGTGCCCCCTTTGTTGTGCACTGGTTTAGTGGGGTTTGGTGGGAAATAAGCTGGACAGATTCTTGTCTGTCCCAATGAATGATCCAGTTTCTGGAGTACAATAGGATCCAGTTTCCACCTCCATCCAGGATCAGTCTGCTATTGACTTCTGTGCCACATCTGCTAAGGCTCTGCAGAAACCTTGCCTGAAGAGTTAGCTGCTCTGAATAGAACGCTTGCCTGAATCATAATGTTGCTTGCTTGCATGCTGCATAGAGGTTGTATGTTTGTTGCTTGTGCTGGTTGATGTTGTTGTTGTCTTGTACTGTTCTGTGTGTTAACAATGACAAGGAACAAACAAGCTGAAAGAAGCAACTGCAACTGCTGAATCAACTCATGTCTTCATGTTAGATGCATGGATCACTAGCATCTCCTCCATGTATCCACACTTTCCATGTAGTCTTGCAATGACAAGCACTTGTCCGATCTTTCTGTCTTTAGAATCTGTGGTTGCCCAATGCCCGTCACATCTGAGATTTTGCCTGAGCCCTTGTTTACGGGTCCTCCACCAAATTCCTTTTTGTGTGACCATCTATTTTTGAATTAAAAATGTCAGTGTGTGATATGCAAGGTGTGCATTTGAATTACACCTTTGTATCCCTCTCATATGCAGTCCATATTGGGAAAGACCCATGCGGTAGCTGCCTCATGATGCATGCTTGAAGGACGAATGCCCAGACAGAGATGCATGAGAGAGTTTGCTTGAAGAGTAGTGAGCAGCTTTAGTTTGCACGGACTGGTGAAAGTGCTATCTGTTGTAGTAAGATCTCTTCTGCTGCTGTATTCAGTCCTATCAGGCTTAACAGGAGCAGGAGGCAAGTCAGGGGGGCCCTGGCCTTCCCATTTAAAGTGCTCCCTCATGGAATGCAAAGTGGCGTACTGGCGATCAGTCTCGCGCGCCCTGACGTCGTCAGCCTTCTTATCTATCGGTATGGACTGGGGGGACGGGCTATATACCCAATAGTCAGGACTGCAGCAATGGAAGACGAAGAACATCTAGCTACATCGTGGTCAGGGCCCAAGCAAGGAATACAGTAAGAATGAAAATCCTTATGAGGTATTTGCTTCCCACATGAAATACAATTATTAACTTTTTCTGACATTGGAGTGGAGCAAGAAAAAAGTTTCCCCAACGGGGTACTTAGCTTTGAGTGGAGAAGAAAGTCTTCGGACCAAAGTATATCAGTAAAATTTTTCAGGAGTCAGCCGACCGGCAATTGCGAACTGCTATCACCACACAGCAAGAAAGACTGGAGAAGATGGCGTCGGCTGTCAGCTTTGTACTCCTGGCGCTCTGACGTCAAGGAGCGTGGTTGAACAGCCGAAGCCAGACCCAGACCTTGGGATTCTGGCCGACCTGGGGCTGCCTGCCTGCAGGGGAGAACCCTACAGTCATGACTGCAACAGTGAAACACGATGAACATCTGGTTTTCCATAATGGGTATAGCAAAAATGAATGCAATGTCCTATCCATTTGGAAATGGTTTGTTTTGATATAGCCTTCCCTTGTGAAGCTGTAGCACAGGATACAAAGAGCTGGTCAGATTTTCTGAAAGCCTTAGTTTTATCCAAGTAGTAGCGAAGTTGCCTAGATCTGCAGAGAAAGCTGGTTCAAAGGGAGGTAGCGTAAGTTTTTCCAGAACAAAACTGAGGTCCCGTGTTGGTGTAGGTGCTCTCCTGGGGGGGCCTAATGTTTTTTGCCCCTCTGAGGAACTGCCTTAGAAGTGGATGCAAAAATAAGGGTGGTTCTGTGTTGTTTGTGCGGAGAGGCAATGGAGGGAAGGCATATACTGTCAGGGTTTTTCCAGCTGAATGAGAGTGTGTCCACTTTCCAAGCTTGATGGTGAAGTGTCCTTGTACAAAATTTTGTTAGCTGATAGTTTTGGGGGCTGGCAAACAGGTCTATGTATGGAAGGCCCCATTTTTGAGTTATCATTGCAAATACTTGTGGATCCAGTTTCCACTTGTGGGAAACCATGATGTTTCTGCTGAGGTCGTCTGCCAATGTGTTCTTTTGTCCTGGCAGGAATTGAGCTTGTAAGTGAACTTGGTAAGCCAGAACTGTGTTCCACAAGGTCATTGCTTGCCTGCATAGAGGGTAGGAGTATGTGCCCCCTTGTTTATTTATGTACCACATTACTGTGGTGTTGTCCGTCCTTATTGTAAGTTGTCCTGGATGTAATAGATTCTTGAAGGCTGTCAGAGCATTCTGTACAGCTAGCATCTCTTTTTGATTGATGTGCAGATTCCTTTGATCTGCAGACCAAACGCCTTGAACGCACTGTCCTGCCATGTGTGCCCCCCAGGCATAGTCCGATGCATCTGTTGTCATAGTTTGCCTGGCTGGGGGCAAGGTGAAAGGCTGACCATTGTTGAGGTGACATGCCAGTGACCACCATAGAAACTCCTGTTGTAGGCAGGGAATGAGAGATATCATTGTGTCCAAGCTGTGGCTGTGTTGAGACCATACGCTTTTTAGGTACCACTGTAATTTCCTCATATGCAGCTTTGCAAATGGCATTAGTAGTATGCAAGATGCCATGAAGCCCAAGGCCTGCAGAATTTTTCTTGCAGGTAGTTGGGTCTTTGTTGCCATTGTTTTGAAATACTGAGTCAGTTGTAGTTGTTTGTCTGGCATCAGATAAGCCTTCTGGGCCGTTGTATTCAAGCTGGCACCCAGGAATGTCACATTTTGTGAGGGTACTAGTTTTGATTTCTTTTCGTTTACTGTGTACCCCAGGCAACTTAGAAGATGTTTTACAAAAGCCAGATGTTGTAAGAGGATGTGCTTGCTTTCTGCTTGGATGAGGCAGTCGTCCAGGTATGGGTATATTTGAATTCCTCTTTGTCTGCAGTATGCAATTACTGGTGCCAGGCATTTTGTGAAGACTCTGGGTGCAGTAGATAAGCCAAAGGGCACTGCAGAGAATTGGTAATGTGCTGAACCTGCAATGAAATGGAGGTATCTTCTGCAACTTTGTCTGATAGGGACATGCAGGTAAGCCTCCTTGAGGTCCAACGTTACTAGCCATGCTTTCTTGCCCAACATGGGAAGAAGCTGCTGTAGTGTTAGCATCTTGAATTTGGGTACTTGTAAGAAGGTGTTTAGAATTGAAAGGTCCAGAATTGGTCTCCAGGCATTGTCCTTTCTGGGAACTAGAAAGAGTCTTGAGTAAAATCCTTGGCCTTGCTCTCGAGTAGGTACCATTTGAATGGCTCTCATGTCCATGAGAGCTGTAATCTGTCTTTGTGCCTCTGCCCATTGATTTTGTGGCAGGTTTGGCATTTCTCTTTTCATTGGCAAGGTGTGAAAATGGAATCTGTATCCTCGTGAAATTATGTCTAGGACCCATTTGTCCTTTGTGACAATGTGCCAGTTGTCTGAAAAAAGTGTGAGTTTTCCTCCCAAGGGGGCTGCCAAGAGAGTGTTGCTTGGCCAGATGAGGTGCAAGTCATTGAGTTTGCCTTCTGGAAGTTTGGGACCTGTCTTCTCCTCCCTTCTGTGCTGCAGTGCTCCATTGTCGAGGTTTGTACTGGGCTTGTGGTTGTACTCTGCCTCTCGGACGTCTGTATTTACCCCTCTGTGGCCTGTCAGTAGCTGGAAAGGACCAATTTTTTGTTGCCAAATTTCTGCTGAAGCGAGGGGGCTGTACCTGTAGGAAATCTTTGACTGTCTGCATAGATTTTGCCTTATCCTCCATTTTCTTTAAGACTTCCTCTGCTTTAACTCCAAAAAGAACATCCTGCTGTAAGGGAGCATCTAGAAGCTTTGCTTTAACATGATCAGGCAGAGTTTGTTCCTTTAACCAAGCATGCCTACGTATAACAGACCCAGTGACAGCTGCTCTGCAGGAAGCCTCCAAAGAATCAAACCCACATTGTAAAGTATGTTTGCCCACCTGTTCAGTTGCATGCAACAGATCCTGCATTTCTTTCAATTCAGACTGTTGAGGGAGTGTGCCCATTTTTTTGTTTTAACTGAGACATTAGAAATTGCTGATATTTTAGCATGTGAAACTGGCAATTTTATGCCCTCATAGCTAGAGTGGCTGAGGTGCAAACCTTTTTCCCCCACCTGTCTAGTGCTCTGGAATCCCTTTCAGAGGGTACAGGATTTTTAGCCATAGAAGCCTTAGCACCTTTGGGACCCTGGGAGATAGTCTCTGGATCAGCAACAGGACTTTTGTAAAGAAATTTGTGGGAATCAGGCACTCTATAGCATCTGTCAGGTTTGGCCGGAGCAGGAGGCAGAGAGTCTGGGTTCAAACTGGATTCTAAGTAAACATCATCCACAATGTCTAAAACTGGGGGGATGGCAAGAGGTCTGTGCTGGGGGAGTAAAAGAAACTCTCTGAGCCTTTTCTTTGAGTCAGAGTAGTCCTGACCTTCCCAGTGAAAATGTTCCCTCATAGTGTGTAAAGTTTCCCCAAAAGAGTAGTCTTCAGGGGGAGAAGCTGAGGTAATGGAATCCTCAGCATAAGAATCTTCATAAGGGGAGAAGGAGTAATCTTGGTCCTCAGAGGAGCCTGAGGAAATAGGCACTTGTTCAGAGGATGCATAATCTTCCTCTTGTCTAGGCCTTTTGTCAGGAGGGGGTTGGGAACCCCTGATTAGAGAGATCAAATTTTCAGCCATTTTGAGCATCTGTTTCTTAGGCATGGGGCCTTGAACAGGGGACTGAAGTGCAGTCTTTTTAGGTTTAATAGGAGCCTTCGTCTTAAGATACATTTTAAAGGTGAGCGTCGTCAGTCTGAAAACGCCTTCAGAAACCGAAGGTGTTTCTGAAGCACCAACATCTTTTTCAGCAGTGTCGTCGGTAGGGGCTGAACAAAATGGCTGCGTCGGACCGGTACTTTTCGTCAAAAGTTCCGAAGCGGTCTCGGGTTCCAGATCTGCAGTAGTCAGGGGCTGCGTCGGAGCCTCACTGAAGACCGGTGAACCGGAGACCGGACCAGCCGAGGCCTCAGAGTCTGGCTTGGGTCTAGGCTACCTGTCCTTATCCTTGCGTTTTTGTGCACGCCGGTAGTCGGTTGCTCCGACGGCATAGTGTAGTTAAATTTTCTACCGAAGTAGTGTCATGTGAAATCAAAGCGCCTTTTTATAGTGCGCTTATTAAACCTAGCACAAAAACGACAACTAGTGACGTCATGGTCTGGGCCTAGGCAAGGTATGCAGTAAGATTGAAAATCCTTATGAGGTATTTGCTTCCCACAAGAAATACAATTGTTAACTTTTTCTGACATCGGTCTGAGGCAAGAAAAGTTTCCCCAACGGGGTACTTAGCTTTATTGAAGACTTCGGTCTGAAATTCGAGTTTGAAAATCTCAGGAGTCGGCCGACCGGCACTTGCAAACTGCTTCTGCTTCGGGCACCACGCAGCAAGAAAGACTGAAGAAGATGGCGTCGGATGCATTATATATACCCCTGGCGCACTGACGTCAGGGAAGAAGCGACAGCAACCGACACCGGACCAAGACTTTGGAATTCCGGCCGACTGTGGGACCGCCTGACAACAGGATAACCCAAGTGTGATGACTACAGCAGGATAACACGATGAACATCTGTTTATAAACTGAGCAGACTAAATGTTACGGGTGTTTTTTAATTTGGACATTTCACTAGAAACCACATCAAGTTAAATTATACTATGCAAAGTGTGTATATAGTACAAAAAAAAAGTTAACCAAGTGTTCTGTTCTAAGCATGCTGTGTTTAATACTATGCAAAGTATGCTCAGCAGTAACTGTTTGAATCCACAAAACTGATAACCTGCACTGAAAAAAGGGAAAGTGTTACTATTCAGTGTAATGGTCCAAAATCTGATTAGGTTTGGGATGAATTGATATACGTATTGTGTCAGACCATGTCTGGGAGAAAAAATGGAACCTGCCAATCAATGGAGCCTTACTTAGGAGCTCCCAGCCTTCTGGGGGGGAGGTGTGTGGCTGAGTAGCCTTGCTTGATGGGGTCAGGGCTCAGCTACCCTCCTGATCTGAGCTGGCAGAAGCACTACAGTAGAGAGAGTCGATTACCTGAACATCGATTATCAGAAATATCAATTATCCGAACCCAGTCTTCCAAAGTTTTTGGGTAGCAAAAATCACAAAGTCTGAATATGTAAACATTATATGTATTAGCTTCTGCATGTTTTTTTAACTTGTAGCCTGCTTGTGTGTGAAAAATAGTCTTTATTGTCCACTAGACTTGCTGAATGGTTAAAAAGTGTATTCCCTGAGTAGAACAAAAACAAGATTTTAGATGTTTTTTTTTTTATCCAGTTCAATGCGTGTTTGACTATTTGAACTACTGTTGGTCCCAATTAGTTTGGATAATCAACCCTCTACTGTACAACATAGTCCAGACAGAAGGGCTATGTGACAGGTTTTATATTGTTGTGAAGGGGTTAATCTTCCATCTTTGCCTGGACTGTAGGCTGCTGCTCTGGGAATACACAAAGTAAAATGGGGAAACAACAGACCGAGTGCACTGACATCTGGGGCCTGACAGAGAGGCTCCTGAAGGATGAGGATTAAAAGGCATATCCAGGGATAGAGAAGGAAGTCTGTTAAATGGAAGGTATTAGTACAAGTTGTGTTGGATAAATTGATATCTGGCATTGTTGTGTTGGATAAACTGTTATCCAGCATTTGAGAAACTGTTCTCCTGCATGAAAAAAATGAACTGGCTGTGTGATAAATTCTGCTGAAAACTACAGGGACTACAGTGAACTGTAGATGTTTCTGCATTCAGTCCTTGGAATGTGTTTCCCGGAAGAACTGATCACAAAATGTGTGAAACCTGATTTATACTGTTCCTCAGGCTGAACAGAAGTATGTTTTATTTTGTCCATTTAAGCAAGTATGATGTTTTGAAATATACAAAGCTGCCTGTCAGACTGGTTTGCCTCTACTGCATACTTAATAAAGGTACTACAGTTATCTGGGTCAAAGCTGGGGCTTTGAACCTCTTGTACTAGGCACCAAGCATCCAACATGTAAATTCAACACTTTCCTTACTTGTTATCCATTTCAGTGGACATACACTGCAAAAAGCATCCCACATAAAATTTTAAAATTACATAAATAATGTCTTAAAATTATTTGCATACTCTGATAGCTGCAAGCCTTTCCGTTCAAAGCCTAAACTAGCTGTTCACCCAACCGCAAGAGTTGTGTGTTCTTCATTATTCTGTTAACTTGTGGCAACCATAAGTAAAAATGCAGGCACTTTTCTTTGATACTATGCATGTTCATTCATAAAATAAAATTTGTGCTGGTCATTATAAAGCACACAGTTCCACATATACAAACGGTACAGGTGTACAGGAAGTAGGTGATAAAAACAGACCTCACATATTAGCAGCATGAAGCAAGCACAATACATATTATGCAGAATGACACAAAAACAAAAACTGAACAATAAAATATCAGAAAAGTGATACTACATTTGAATGTACTGCTACTCATACATTACAGGCACAGGTAGGAAGAAATAAAGACAGAAGTCTGTAGGCACAGCCCAAAGCTGTAACAGAGAGGAGTATACTGTGAAAAAAATGGAATTTCCCTTCTGCTACTACATCCACTACTTCTGGATAGTTGCAACTACTACTATGTCCTCTCCTGCTGTGCGACTCACATGCACACAAGTGCACACAGACATGCATAGACACACATGTACCCATATATTGGCACAGAAACAGCTTAAAACAATTTAAGGACAGCACACAATACAAAACATGATGACAAACCTCTGCCCAGCTTGTGGCATGTCAGTTTAAAACCACTGGTCTACCATGAGGATTAGTACTCCAACTGACAAGTGATATATGTTAATGAGGTCAGTGATTATTTGATTCTTGTGCTATTTGACAACTGTTAGCAGTTACAACCAGAAAATGCAGCAGAGCTATCGTAGTATTAAAAAATGAACTGGGAAGCGGTTCCATGAAAATAAATGGAATTCAAAACTATAGGAAGTGAATACCTTTGCAAGCAGTTACATCCCCAGCAACCTTAGTACTTCAATGCATTAATTATAATGGTGGACAATTCAGTTTAGTCAGTTAAAGAGAGCTGCTGCACTTATTTTTAAAGTCTAAAAGTAACCTTACTGAAGGCATGCATTTTTTTTTCAGATCTAAAAGGGAAATGAAGATTTCACAAGGACAAATAATATCTGAACAAGAGGGAACACAGACAATAGTATGTGCATCTACTTCTACTTCCTTAGCTCCTCTTACACCTTTTACTTACTACTCCATTACTTCTAATTGTACCATATTCCTGATTATCTTATTCCTCAACTCTGTTACATACTGCATTTTATCTGCATTTACTGTTTGAAGCACATAATTTCATGTTATTGCTACTTCTACTTCCAAGCAATTATTATTAACCAGGCACTAATGTATCATGTTCATTTCCCATGTTATTATTCGTCTGTGTAAGTTTTGTATGTATGTATGTATATATACACAACTGTATGTAAATTGAACCTTTGGAAGCTAACTTTCCTGCACAATTTATTTTAATTGTTCAAGATTGTTACATGTACTTGGAGCTTTTCTCCCTGGGCCTCCAATGAAAATGGGCTCTCACAGTCCAGTGGACTATCCCAGTAATCAAATGCCAATAAATAAATACATACATACATAAATAAAGCATGACTAAACCTAACTTTAGAACAGGTAAAACCTGTGAGTGCAACTGTCTGTTTAGAATGACTGCCCCTATATGGAGAGGCAAGGTTCTTTTTTGGAAAGTGTATAAAGTTTTGTCTGTGTGCTGTGAGTTGAAAGAGGATGGGGGTTTTAAAAACATGTACAGTTGTTTGTTTCAAATGTTTTATTAAAAGGAAAAGTCAGGGAAAGTGTGACATGGTTTAAAGACACAGACGTGGCAATTGACTACAAGATCAGCCTGCTAAGCAGCAAACAGAGCATTAATGTGTGCGTGCAAGTTACAAGCTGGAAAAATATTCAAAAGAACTATCATGAAAAATGTGTGAAAGTAACATTTGTTTTAATCAGAATGGCTGCCTTATAAATATTAATGTGGAATGTAAATACCATTGCAGGTATAGGCTAAAAGCAAAGAGTACTGAATTATATTACAATGTGCAGTCTGCAAACATTAACGTTACAAGATACACATTTGGATAGAAATCTGCATGTAAATTTGGCAAAGAAAGCAATTCAAAATGGACATTCAGCAGAGTATCAGGGCAAAGGAACAGGGAAGTAATAATACTGATTTTGAGATGCTCTTCAATAGTACTAGAAGAGGGGAAAAAAGACAGTAACGGTAGATTTGTGGTAATAAGGGGTTACAGCAGGAATGGAGGACTACACTGGTATGCATTTAAATTTCATCTAAAACTACTATTACATAGAGCTTAAGAGAATTTTATTTGAAATAAACTTTTGAAAAGATTATTATTTATGGGAGGGGATTGGAAACTAATTTGCAATACTAAGGATGTATCTGTGGCACTTAGAAGGGAAATATAACAAAAGAGGGAAAGGCAGACTTCTATGGGAATATATGAGAGTATTTGGAATGGAAGATGTTAATTCAGTAGCAGAAACTCAGACAGAATGTACATATTATTCCACAAAGTACAATTACTGGACTAGGCTGGACAGAAATTATATTTCACGGAAGCACGAACATGTAAGTGAAAGCTCTGAAACACATCCAATAACTATTTCATATCATACACTAATAAAGACTAAGGCAAAGATGCAAGGTAATGAAGAAATATAAAACACTGTTACTTTCTTATTTGTTAAAAACAGAGCAATTTAAGGAATGAGTTGAGGAAATGATTTGAAGGCTATTAGGGAAGATAGAAAATTCTTTAGAAGGGATAGCTAGAGACTGGGATCAAATTAAAATGGAGTTTAAGAATAGGTAGAGATAACAGAAATTGACGTGGGAAAGAAGTAACAGGAATTATTTACAGAGATTGACACAAGTTTGCAAAAGGATTGCAGCAGAATGGGAATCTGACAGAAAAAGTAATTGTCAACTGCTAAAGGGAAAATAAGGGATTATTTTGATAATATGCATGAGTTTAAAAAAGGTTAATGTTAAGCAGGTATTTTTTGCAACTCCAGAACACAAAAACTCTTAGCATGCTTTAGGCAACAGAAAGCAGAGGGGTTGTTGCCAAACTTAGGGAGCCTATGACAAAAGCTTAATTAAAAAAAAAGAGATCCTAAAGAGGAATTAGAGACATGTTAGAAATTCTATGAAAACCTATATAAAGGAGGGAATGGGGAAACCAAAAAAAAAAAAGGCAAAAAAGGAAATATTTTTGGAAAACTTAAGGCCAAGGTTATAAGAAAAGGAGGCTCAAGAGTTAATAGCTAAGGCAGGAAGAGATGAGAGAAAAATGGTGACGTAAGATCTAACAGGGAAATCTCCAGTAACAACAGATGGTATTGTTGTGGAAGTTTGGAAGTTAGGAGGGAAGAAAGTGATAAAACTCTGGAAGGTTTCGTTTAACAATATGTTAAAAAAACGGGACAGTACCAACATCTTGGAAAAAAGCTGTGGTGGCTGTATTGTAAAGACACTTCATACATTTTAAACCATGATTAAAAAGTGTTTATGTCTACATTAGCTAAGAGAATAGCAAAGGTGTTGCCAAAAGTGACAGTTATGGATCAAAGTGGTTCTGTAGATAATTTTTTTTTTTTCTTTTGTGGAGGGAGACAAACATTTGACAATATTAGCAAAACGATACAGATGGAAGCAGAGTGTAAGGAAATGTCACTACTGTCAGTGGCTCTTACATGTAGAGAATTTATAAAATAAGAGGCAGCTGGGATTCTGAGTAAGACACTGTCAACGTTTGCATTCCCTGATAGAATAAGATTAATAAGGAGGACATATGAAGGGGTGATGGCAAGAATTAAGGTGGAAGTGTTTCTCTCAGACAAGCTGTATTTGAACAGAAGAACCAGACAGAGATGCCCTCTTTCCCCTTTGTTATCTGCTTTATATTTAGAACCATTAGCAAAGAAAATATGATACTCAGACTCAAGGATGGATCATATATATCATATATAATCAAGAAAATTTTGCTTTATTTGCAGATGATACTTTTTGTACTAGAAAAATCTATCAAAAGACATTTTGGTGTTGTGGAATATTTTGAGACCACTTTGATTTTTTTTTAGGATATAAAATAAATGAAGGTAAAACAAAGGCTATAACAGTAAATTATCTTCCCATATATGATTTTGTTCAACAATATACATACTTATGTAGATATGGTAAGCTGAAGTATTTAAGTGTACAGATTAAAATGATTTAATTATAACAGCCATGTAAGAGGTGACAAAAGATAATTAAAAAAAAGTAAATTGAGAAGCTGGAAGCTCTTCATTATGGATATGGATAGTAAGATAAAATCAGTGAATATGTTTTCAATCCCTTTAGTTCTATATACAGGTCAGGTATATTTTATGGGTCTATATTATTTCTTCGACAGCTTAGGTTGTCGAATGCTTAATGATCGACACCTAAGCGTTGAAGTTTCAAAATCGTGAATGGCCATATACGCAAATTCTTTCCTCGGGAAAGAATTCAGTAGGCCATCCAGAAATAAAATTAACTTTTCAACCTAAATATAGTGGGGGGCTCCAGCCCCCACACCCCCCTAACTAAATATACCAACTATGAGATTGCTTTACATTGGGGAAAGGGCAAATCCACGATAATGGCCAAGCAAATTCCTTCCAGAGGAAAGAATTTGCATATATGGCCATTCGTGATTTTGAAACTTTGATGCTTAGGTGTCGATCATTAAGCATTCGACAACCTAAGCTGTCGAAGAAATAATATAGACCCATTTTTGTCAACCCAGGGAGAAATTTTGGTTGATAATTATTAAAGAATTGAAGAATTTTATTTGAGAGGGGAAAAGGGCAAGAATTAAGCATTAAGTTCATTTTTCCCCATGGAGCAAGGTGGTTTAGAATTATTTGATTTGAAAACTCATAAATAACTCATACAAGAGCAAGTTATAATCAAAGTGTAAAGGAATAATGATGAAATAGGGGGTTGAGAGAGTAGGATTTTGGTTGGAAGTCCTTATGGACAATCAAAACAAACATACAGAATATTATATTCATAAGGCAGCAGAAAGTAGTTTAAAAATTAAAATTAGGGGTATGGAATTTACTGGAGAAAATAAGCAAATGAACTAAGGTGCTGGGAACAAATAGCTAGGGAGAGAAAGGCAGAGGGCAAGAGGCCAAGCAGAAGTTTGGAATGCAGGCTAGGGACTACCATACCTGCCAGGGACTGATAGAATATAGGCAGAAGCAAAGGGAGAGGGAAGTGCTAAGTGAAAGACCAGCTCGGCTGAGTTTTTAGTTTTTTTTTTTTTCTTTAATAAACATCTTTATTAAATTAGCACATATGACATAAGCAATCTTACCTTTATATAAATGAAAAACAAACACTGACAACACCTTAGTTGCAAATATTACACATCACAAACACCACTGACACAAGTGTAGTTGCAAACATTATACATCACTTATAATCTATCCAGTCATTATCAGTTAAGAAGTATATGGCTTATTATACTATATGTCTCATTCAAATCCTGCCTCTTAAAGCTCGTTCCTTCTCTGCATATATTGTTCCCATAATTCCCATTTTTTCTGTGTAGTTTGCTCCATCCCTTTTCTAAAGATCCCAGTTCCAGTTGTTTTATCTCTGTTACTATATTCACTACTTCTAGTAAAGTGACAGTTGGTAGTGGCTGCATGGCGCAATGATGCAACAGTAGCATTGTCGCCTCACAGCAAGAGGTTCTCCAGTTCGATTCTCAGCTGCAGTGCCTTTTATGCAGAGTCTGCATGTCCTCCCTGCATTTGTGTGGGTTTCCTCTGGGTGCTCTGGTTTCTTCCCATGTTGAAAGACATGTGTCTGGAGCATCCCCCCCCCCAGGCCTGCACTGAAAATTGTCTACGTTCCAAGTCGGATTTACCCAGTTAACAAATGTTAAATAAATAAATAAAAGTTAGTCTAGACTTTGATTTCCATTTTCTAGTAATTGCTTTTTTGGCAGCCACCATAATTAGACTCAGCAAAGCTTTATTATGTCTAGATAATTCTGATTCTGTATCATAGCTCAAAACATCATCTACCCAGTCAATCCAATCCACTCACCCAGCATCTCCAACAGAGCGGTTCACAGGGAATCCCTAAAGTCTACCAGCTCATTACAATCCCAAATAATATGCTCCCAGCCACCTCTTTCCTGCCCGTCACACCTCCAACATTTGCTATCCACCTGAGGAAAAATTCTTTGGAGTCTACTTGGGGTATATAAATACCTATGTAAAACTTCCAGGCAAAGATCCTAAATCTTCTAGACTTTGTTGCATATTTAGGAGATAAACATATATCCCCCATTGTCTCTTTGTGAATTGCTTATCCAATCTCTCTTCCCAATCCTTTCTAAGCTCCTCCGACTGATTTTTATAATTATCATGCAACATTTTATATGCTGTACTAATTATTCTTTTTTTAATGGCATCTTATGTTCTCGATTCTATTAAAAACTCTACCAGTGCTGGTCTTACATTTAGGACCCCCCTATTTCTTTCTCTTTGTTTATACTCTGATATCAATCCTTGATAGGGAAGACAATCACTAACCTGCAGTCCAAATACATTCTTGGCCTCTTCCCATTCTATTATCTTTCCCCTTCTAGTTATTTGCTCCCAATTCCTTGGTTCCTTTATCAGTTTTCTCCAATAAATTCAGCCCCCTCTTCCCTGTTATCTATATCCCTAACCACAATTATCCCTATCAGCAGAATCTCTTTTCACCATTCTCGTGCTGGTTTAGTTCTTAGAATACTCCCTGCTATTTTATGAATATAATACTCTGTACTATAAGGAGATGAGGCGCATGGCAAAGAGAGAAGTGGCAAAGGCTAAGGATAAGGCATATGGAGAGTTGTACGAGAGATTGGACACTAAAGAGGGAGAAAAGGACCTGTACCGATTGGCTAGACAGAGGGACAGAGCTGGGAAAGATGTGCAGCAGGTAAGGGTGATAAAGGATAGTGAGGGAAACGTACTCACAAGCGAGGAGAGTGTTTTGAGTAGACGGAAAAAGTACTTTGAGGGGCTGATGAATGAAGAGAATGAGAGAGAGAGAGAGAGAAGGTTGGATGATGTGGGGATAGTGAATCAGGAAGTGAAACAGATTAGCAAGGAGGAAATGAGGACAGCTATGAAGAGGCCCAGGTGACATGCCAGTGGAAGCATGGAGGTGCTTAGGAGAAATGGCAGTGGAATTTTTAATCAGATTTATTAATGAAATTTTGGAAAGTCAGAGGATGCCTGAGGAGTGGAGAAAAAGTGTTTTCATACCTATCTTTAAGAATAAGGGTGATGTGCAGAGCTGCAGTAACTACAGAGGGATAAAACTGATCCGTCACAGCTTTAAGTTATGGGAAACACTAGAGGAAGCTAGGTTAAGAAGGGGGGGGGGGTGATGATTAGTGATCAGTAGTATGGTTTCATGCCAGGAAAGAGCACTACAGATGCAATGTTTGCTCAGAGAGTGTTGTTGGAGAAATACAGAGAAGGTCAGAAGGAGTTGCATTGTATCTTTGTGGACTTAGAGAAAGCATATGACAGGGTGCCTAGAGAGAAGTTGTGGTATTGTATGAGGAAGTCGGGAGTGGCAGAGAAGTACGTAAGAGTGGTACAGGGTATGTACAAGGGTAGTGTGACATTGGTGAAGACTGTAGTGGGAGTGACAGATACGTTTAAGGTGGAGGTGGGAATACATCAAGGATCAGCTCTGAGCCCTTTCTTATTTGCAGTGGTGATGGACAGGTTGACAGATGAGATTAGACAGGAGGCCCCGTGGACTGTGATGTTTGCAGGTGACATTGTGATCTGTAGTGAGAGTAGGGACCAGGTTGAGGAGACCCTGGAGAGGTGGAGATATGCTTTAGAGAGGAGAGGAATGAAGGTCAGCAGGGCTAAAACAGAATATATGTGTGTAAATGAGAGGGAGGGTAAAGGAATGGTGAGGATGCAGGGAGTAGAGTTGGTAAAGCTGGATGAGTTTAAGTACTTGGGATCAACAGTTCAGAGTAATGGTGAGTGTGGAAGAGAGGTGAAGAAGAGAGTATAGGCAGGGTGGAATGGGTGGAGAAGAGTGTCAGGAGTAATTTGTGACAGACAGATACCAGTAAGAGTGAAAGGGAAGGTCTACAAGAGGGTAGTGAGACCAGCTATGTTATATGGGTTGGAGACGGTGGCATTGACAAAAAGGCAGGAGTCATAGCTGGATGTGGAAGAGTTAAAGATGTTAAGATTTGCAATGGGTGTGACTATGATGGACAGGATTAGAAATCAGTATATTAGAGGGTGAGCTCAGGTTGGACAGTTTGGAGACAAAGCAAGAGAGGTGAGATTATGTTGGTTTGGACATATGCTGAGGAGGGATGCTGGGTATATTGGGAAAAGGATGCTAAGGATGAAGCTGACATGTAAGAGGAAGGCCTAAGATAAGGTTTATGGATGTGGTGAATGAGGACATGCAGGCGGTTGGTGTGAAAAAGCAAGATGCAGAGGACAGGAAGAAATGGAAACAGATGATCCGCTGTGGCGACCCCTAACGGGAACAGCCGAAAGAAGATGATGAATGATGACTGTATGATTTTTGTCATTCTCCTTAAGAGTCTGCATCCAAAATCCCAAACTCTCCTTTTTTTTTGAACATTCCCCCCTCTATCATCATTCCTTTCCACTTACAATTATAGTTTTCTGCTTGTGCTATGTATAAGAGCCTTAACTGTGTTGTTCTAAAAGACCCCTTCAAATTGGGTAATCCTAGTCCACCTTGTTCTTTTGGAGGAATCAGTTTATCCCACTTGACCCTTGCTGTCTTCCCTTCCCAGATAAAATCCTTCAACTCTTTTTTAATTGCTATCCACATATTTTCCTTTGGTTGATATAAATATGCCTGACCTGTGTATAAGACTAAAGGGACTAAAACAGTTTTAATTGCTTGTATTTTAGTATCCATATCACTATAACAAAGCTTCCAGTTTCACAATGTTTGTATTATCTTCCGTTTAGTCTCTTCCTACATATCCTTAGCTGCCACAACAGAGTCATTTCTAATCCATACCCCTAAATACTTTGTTTTATCCTGTCCCCATAAATATGGATATTGTTGGATGAATTTGTGTGTGGGTACATAATTTACCTCTATTGCATTTGTTTTAGCTTCATTAATTTTGTATCCCAAGAAGATATTAAACTGTCTTAAAATGCTCCACATCACTGTAATGTCCCTTTCTGGTTTTGCCATGTATAAAATTACATCATCTGCAAACAGAGCCAGCTTTTCCTCACCACCATACCTACTATATCCTTGAATTTCTGAGTCCCTTATTTTCTTTGCCAATGGTTCTAAATATAATGCAAACAAAGGGGAAAGTAGACTACACTGCCTGGTTCCTCTACTCAAGCAGACGTTAACATAGAGGACTCCACCCACTTCAATGTTTGCCTCCAAATGCTCATATATACTCCTAATCAACCTTATAATTGTATCAGGGAAAGCAAATGTTTTCATTGCCCTGCCCATAAAGTCCAAGTCTATTCTGTCAAATGCTTTCTCTGCATCAAGACCCAACAATAACAGTGGTATTTTCTTACATTCTGCTTCCCTCTGGATCATCAAAATTCTATTAATATTGTCAAATGTTTGCTCCCTTCCACAAAACCACACTGATCCACATCTATCAATTTTCGTATCACTTTTGCCATTCTCTTATCTATTACTGACATAAACACTTTATAATCATAGTTTAGTATTGAAATTGGCCTGTATGAAACTGGATCCAATGGAGCTTATCCTTTTTAGGTATTACCATTACCACTGCCCTCTTCCAGGTTGCTGGTACTTCTCCTCCTCTCAAAATACTGCTAAACAAAACCTTCCAAATCTTTATTAGTTTTTTCCCTCCTAGCTTCCAAACTTCCATAGAAATACCATCTATTCCTGGGGACTTCCCTGTAGATTGGTTATACATACCCATTTTTATCTCATCTCTTTCCTATCCAGTTAGTAACTGAACCTCATCTACATCTAACCTTGGCATATTTAATTCTTCCATAAACATTTCCATTTGTACCTATTCTTGATTTCCGTATTTCTCTGATTGATGCAAACTTTCATAAAATTTTCAAAATATTTCTAATACTTCTACAGGATCTTTTATCTTCCTTGTTTTAGGGTCCCTAAGCATGGTGACAGCCCTTTCCACTTTCTGCTGCCTGAGTCGTTCTGCTAACAGTTTCTGTGTTCTAGAATTATTATCAAATACAGTTGCTTAACAGCAATCTTTCTAAACTTGTGCATATTATCCAGGTAATACCTTATTTTCTGTTTAGCATTCTGCAGTTGCTCCTTTTCTTGTTCTGAGAGATTCCCCCTATTTTGCAACAATTTAACATTTGTCAGTCCCTCTAAATAATTCTTGTTAATTCTTAGCCATATCTCTCATTCCTTTATTTTCAGCCTAGTTTTAAACTCCACTTTAATTTTATCCCACTCCTTAGCTATATTTTCAGAAGAAATTTCTGTCTTCTCTAGTAGCTCCTGAATTAATTCCAAAACCCATTCTTTAAATTCCTCTCTTCAACTGATAGATGGGAAAGCGCCAGTGTCTCGTTTTTATTTCATTACCTTGCATTTCTATTTTAGTTATTATTGGCGCATGATCTGAAATAGTTATTGGGTGCATTTCAAGACATTCAATTAAATGCACATGTTCCTGTAAGATATAAATTCTGTCTAACCTAGCCTAGTTTTTGTATCTTGGAGAATAATATGTAAATTCACTCCGAACTCCTAGTACTGAATTCATATCTTCCATGCCAAACATTTTCATTAAATTCTTCAAACATCTACCCTCCTTTGTTATATTTTCCCATCTAGGCCGCTCAGATACATCTTCACTGTTCCAAACCAAATTCCAGTCTCCAGCTATAATATTCCTTGCTGAAAGCTGATTATTTCTACCACACTTTTCTTAAGTTCCATTATAGCAGTTGTAGGTGGAATGTAAATGCATACCATGTAATCCTCTTCCCTTGCCAGTAGCCCCTTAGTACTATATATCTTCCACTATTATCTTTTTTTCCTCTTCTATCACTATTGGTGCTCCTCTTGCAATTAATACAAGTACTCCTCTTTTCCTTTGTCCAGATATTCTGCTGAATAACCATCCTGAAAACCTTCCTTTATTCCATCGAAAAAGCAAACACCACAAATTTGTAAGAAATAAAAAATAGAAACAACGCATAGGACCTTTTACCATAGCTTCAATTTATTAATAAAACTGAGCACTTTCATCAGTAGTGAATCTGACTTCTTCAGAATTAAAACAAAGGAATTAACACAACACTTAAATAACACAATAAAAATCACATGATCAACCCCAATAATCGAGTAATTAAACAATTAAAAAGACCATTCAAAGATGTCTTACCACTATATTGAACTGAAATTTTCCAATACTATTCTGTGATTTAAATACTTATTGCAGGAACAAAATAATAATAATAAAAAAAATATGCAAAAACACTTATGGAGGCCATTCTCAAGAATAATATTTTGGCTTTTGTTAACCAGCTCTTTCGACAGAGGAAAGTGGTGACTATTGGTGCCGCATGTGCCCCGGTCTTTGACAATATGGTACTAGCTCAATGAGAAAACCCGGTGGTTTTAAGTTCTGAATTTTCTAAGAGCTGGTCCTTTTATGGTCATTTTTTGGATGATATTATTATCTTTTGGCCTGACAGTAGAGAAAGACAACCAATTTTTCCATTACTTAAATTCTAGTACCAACCTTTTGAAGTTCACAATGGAGGTACAGGAGGACACAGTACATTACTTAGATGTTACTAAATTAAAAGACAGAGTTTGTAAGAGATTTGACTCCTCTGTGTACAGGAAACCTACATATTCTAACTCATTACTCCATTTTGACAGTTGCCACTCCCTGCATCAAAAAAGATCCTTAGTCAAGGGACAATGTGTGAGGTTGGCCTGGATGACAAAATGTTCCAGGATGAATGCATTATTCTGAGGGGGATGTTGGAAAGAAGGGGTTACCCTGGACTCTTATTAAATAATACTTTTAATGAAGTGAAGAAGAAAAGGCAGGGGGACATTTTTTTTTTACTAGGGAGTATGGATAGGGGACCGGTGAATATGAGTGGAGAGCTGTCTATCCAGACTGAAAGCAGTGATTTCCACAGAGCCCTCATTTTACCTTATAATCTACATTTTAATGGCATTAGAGACATCATTAAGCATAACTGGAACATCTTCAGGGCGGACCCAGAATTTTTAAAACAGGTTGGATTGAATCTTCTACTTTCCAAAATGGATCTGTGTTTTATAACCCTGTTGGAGAGGGCAACAGTGGTTACCAGGGAAGGAGGAATGTTCAAATGTGGACAATGTCTCCAGTATAGGTTCATTTTAGAAGGTACAGAAGTGATAAATCAGAACTGGCGACTTAGTATACTTTCTCACAGGTATTGTTTAGTATGGGGATTGTTTACATTGCCAAGTGTCATGACTGTGAAAGATTCTATACTGGCAAGACAAAGGTTAAATTCAGGAAAAGGGTATACTAGCACCAATACAATATTTTAAAGGGCGATGAAAGAAACGCCCTAGCCAAACATGTTAAAAACTTTCCTACTCAAATTTAACTTCACAGCAGTTGATAAAGTTGATCATGGACCTAAATGTGGACCTGCTGACCTGTACCTTGCGTATAAGGAATTAAGGTGGAAATTGAGGTGTAGCGCTGCAGTCTCCCCATGTCTAAATGAAACAATCAGCATTAGTAGTGCTTTGAAATTAAAGGCAGAACTGGCCATGTAATACCTAAGTGCAACACATATTGCACTGTTGTTTGTGCATGTGTTTTTTATTATTATTTTGCTCATGCAATAAGTATTTAAATCACTGAATAGTATTAGAACATTTTCTATTCAATATAGTCGTAACATCTTTGGATGGGCTTTTTAATTATTTAATTACTTGATTACTGGGTTTGATCATGTGATTTTATTAAGAGTTATTTAAGTGTTGCGTTAATTCCTGTATTTTAATTCTGAAGAAGTCACACTGACTACTGATGAAAGCACTCAATTTAATTAATAAACTGAAGCTATGGTGAAAGGTCCCACGCATGTTTTGGTGCATCCAGGCCTAGTAACTCAAAGTAACTTTTTTGGACCTCTGATGCTTCTAATATGAAGGCATCCTTCATCCTGGTAAGGGTTTCTAGAAAAGAGATATAGTCAGAAGGGGAAAATAGAGGACATAATGTCAGTCAAGAAAAGACATCTGAAAAGAATAATCACTTTCTTGTGAGTATTCTGCCTGAGCATGGCAGTGATCTGGAGGGAAGGAGGAAGAAAGGCTGGACACCAAAGGTTCACTGCCTAGTTGTAGGGCCTGCAAAGCCTTGAGCAGATGGATCAGACCGAAGTACTGTTCATGAGGAACAGTGAAAGAAGGGAAAGGCCCAATGGCAACCTGCAGAGACTGTGTCTGCTGGGAAGCAGGAGCTACAAACACTTGCTTCATTTTATGGCATTTTATGGGTCTTTTTCAAGGGAACATTTGCTCTGATAGTCCTAATCTCTACAGGGGAAGGCCAGACATACATGCCAAACTATTCAATTTCTTCTGTAAATAAAATCATGGAAATCCTGCTTTCCCTCACAGAAATAATAACACGTGTCCCCCACATATGCTAGGGGTCAAGTGTCAGAAGAAGAACCCTCCGAAGGATTTGGCCATTTGGCTATTCCCTATTTAGGAGACATGGTGGCCTCCTGAGGGGCATTGCAAGAGGTCTGCATAAATGTAATTGTCTGGTCCAGGGCCGGCTCAAGTTCCTCACCTAAACTAGTACCCTCAGACCATTTGAGAACAGTGAACATCTCCATTTTCTCTCCTGACCCCCTTTCCACTATTTCTTTTCATTTCATCTTCAGGTGTATGAAATCAAGAGAAAGACAATGTAGACAATACCATGGTGGATCAAACTAAGGCCTTGACTCCTTTTCATTAAAAGTAGTAATGAAGATAAAGTAACCTACTCCCAAGGATTTTACATTGAAATCCTGGTAGTCACTGCACTGATGGAAGTTGTGCTCCGTATCTAAACAAAAACACAGAGAATGTGGTAACCCTTACGGAGAGATGTGTTTCTCAGCTGCATCTCCCCTTTTTGGTGCCAGGCATAAATCTATCCAAAAAAAAACAACATTACATTCCAAAAATAGCAAATACTCAACAGTAAAAAGAAAAGGGAAACAAAAGGATCCTCAAAGAGATACTTATCTGTTTCCAAGCTCCAAAGACAGCCAACATTGCAAAGGACAGTAACCAATGTTAGCAGTGACAACAATGGAACCATCTGCACTCACAAACTTCAGCAAGAAAACTGTGAAATGGTATGGACAGGTGTCCATCATAAACTGTCATGTCTTGATGTACCACTGGCCAGGCATATGCCACACAAAGGGAGAAGGATCTTGAGCTATAAAGGTCAGGTTGGACAAATAGTGACACCTACCAGCTAAGTCTAGTAGTAAGAACTACTGCAATAATGATCTAAATGAAGAACATCACATATTACCAAACAGGAGTGGGTAGGGCTGTCCTTTCTACTTTTCAAAGTCATCATCTGTCTGATACAGCTTGGTCCACTGCTAACTAAAGGACAGCACACAAAGCATGAAGAGGTACAGGGTGACAGAGACAGACTTATAAGGATAAAGCTTTGGCCAAAGCCTCAGCCCCTGATACCTTATCTTCTCCATCCTGTCTGTGAATGCATAAGATATCCTCCTAGTACTGCCAGTGGAAGCCAAAATTATCCTATTAGAGATGGAGGAGGTTTTTTGTTACTCATGCCTTCTTCATTAGAAGGATGGTCTGAGAGGTAGCTTATGTGATACCATACCTCTCACCTTCTACGCATTAAAAATAACAGAATAAGATTTTAAATATCACAGCAGATGGCCAGAAAGAGAAGTGTGTTCTTATCCTTCAAAAACAGTCCTCAGATACTAGACACCTTATAGTTAGTGATAATGAATATCTGCATATTCTAATTCAGTTACTTTATGTTTGCACCTTCTAACAGGTCTAGTTTTATGAAGAATATCAGTAAATTTAGGAGGAAAAAGACTAAATTTAAAAGCCAAAATCACAAAACTCTGACTAAATCAGAGTGTGTGTGTGTGTGTGTGTGTGTGTGTGTGTGTGTGTGTGTGTGTGCGCGTATGTGTGAGATTTGTGCCATGTCTACAGTGCCATCAGAAACCCTGTTGCCCTTGATCTCATTTACCTCCAAAAGTCTAACATCTTAGCAAACACCAGCAAAAAAGTAGAACCGAGAGAGATTCATTATGTAATGCCTCCCCATCTCTGAAATAAGCTGCAGGTTAAGCAGTGCAATACATTATCATCCTTCAAACAGAACCTAGATAAGTTAATGGGTACCCTCAAATTTATCCTAGAACTAACCAGCCTAGCTTTTCTTGAGAAAAGATGCAGTGCTGACGAGGGGTAGTAGCAAGGTAGTGATAGTAAAGAAATTAAATTGCCTTGAAACTCCTATGAATCCTTTGGTACACCTCTGCAATTTGCATCTTTCCTAGACAATAAAAAAGTGATGCTTTGCGTTACGGTTGTTGATCAGTATACCAAAAAGATCCAATTTTCTTAGACAGTGAATGTAGGAAACATTCCTTTGATGCATGTTATGACCGACATCTAAACTCAGAGAGATGCTGAAAAGAACTAAAGAGCACTGAGGTATTCACCCCAAGCAAAGGAACCACACAATTTAAAAAATAAGAACCAGGTCAGATATTAGGACGTTAAAAGAAGAAAATTCAAATGCAAAGGGTCTTAGAAATCAGCTCTGATGTATAACTTTGTTGAACTCAATCTCTAAATTTAGAGCAACAAAGAATTACAAGATATGCAGCCATCACTGTAACCTTTAAGAAAGGAGAAAAGTCACTTTAAACAAAGACATTGCCTTTTCTCATCAAACAAACAAAAAAAATCCTTGTTCAAATACTTCAAACACACACCTTCCCATTTCTGAAGAAAATGTACCAGAACCTCAGTGTGTATTCAGGCCATCCTATGGGACAGTAACAAATCTTTACTGACAGCCAGGTCAAGAACGGAATCAAGACATAAATTGGGATTGGTCTGCCAAGGTGGATGCACATTGATCAACAGTATAACTTCAGCTATCTCAGTGCGAAAACAGAAACTGAGAAAAAGGAGCATCACTGAAACTGTTTTGGGTAAAATTCAGTTACTGGCTGGTAAATACACTGCCTGGATACCAGCAAAGAAGAAATTCTGAAAACAGGAAAGAAAATCAACAAGAAAAAGTGTAGAGAAATCGCTGTCTTGGAAGGATTCTGCAATGTTCAGCAAAAAGAAGTTCAAGCTTCACCTTTGATTTAAAGGATGGCTTCTGGTAATTTAGAGGAAAAAGTAAATCAAATGTACTCAAAGGTGATTAAAAATGAAACAGTGAAGGAATATATAAATTCAAACAAAAGACTGGCAAAAATAGAAGAAGTTTTAACTAGCCATTGAGATGAACTAGTAAAACTTCAAAAATCAGAGGATGACATGAAGGAAAAGCAGGCTGAATATGAGGTTTCTCAAGAAGAACTGTTTAAAAATAGTACAGTTAGAAGACAGAGCGCAGAGAGAAAACCTGAGATTTTCTGCTGTGCCAGAGAAACATGAAGGAACAGACTGTCTTAATTTTATCAAAGCACAAATAAGCAACTGGACTGATGTTTCACAGCAGAACTTGCTAACTGAAAGGGCATATCAAGTATAAGCTCCAAACCTGGCCATGAGAAAGCAGCCAAGACATGTATTAGTAAAGATGTAGCCATACTACCATAAAAAGTTGATCATGACAAAACTGTGGCAGAAGGGCAAAATATTAAAACACGAGACAGAGGAGAATTTGTAAAAAATTACTATTCACTGTACACCAGGCAAAAGTGAATCGAATTTATCCCAGCAATCAGAGAATATTGAGAGACAGGTGTGAGATTCAAGCTGCTGTATCCAGCTGTCTTAAAAATCTTTTTCTTGGAGGATCAAAGTCATTTTTTGATGCAGAACAGGCTAAGGAGCAAATAAGTTTATCTAACAAAAAGTAGCTCAGCAAGCAGAAGGGGACCTTGCTTCTTATTCTAATGATGGTAAGGTTCATAGAGAAACTTTGCCAGTGAAACCTTTTCCAATGTTCCAAAAGAAAATGCTTGGCAGACTGAAAAA
This sequence comes from Protopterus annectens, assembly GCF_019279795.1. NCBI lineage: Eukaryota > Metazoa > Chordata > Ceratodontiformes > Protopteridae > Protopterus > Protopterus annectens. Next base: position 549,283,455 of record NC_056730.1, on the reverse strand, counting down.
AACATAGGAGTGGAGTAAAAGAACAAGCAGTACCTTGGACTTGAATCAGAGTCTGGTGTTGGGAGGTATGAGATGAAAAGGAAGAAGGCCATCAACTCTGAAATTAGTGAGTAAATGAAAAACTATAAACCATCTTATCACATTTGTGAAATATGGTTTTGCAAGAAAAGGTGGCTGAAAAGCACTGGACTATTGTTGACTTTGTTAAACTTGTGGGTGGACTGTAAACCATATGCCCCATTTTTATATCATTAATGTTTAGAAGGACACTAAAAAGGGGGAAACTAACTGTAAGTATAAGTATTTTTGTTCTTATTAGTATTTGTATAAAACATATGAGAAAATCTGAACGTTATATACAATAAAACATGTTTGTGTAATCAGGGGTACTTTAAATGTATGGGGAGCCTTTTCAGTGACTGTTGTATGTGTTAAATATATTAAAGTAAACTAGTACTTTTTCAACTGTAAGAAATATAGTTTTTTACAGTAAAACAAGAGAAATAATGCTAGAAAAAAGTAAGCTTAATGTCAATATGCTGTGATCTTGGGCTGCTGGAGTGAGGGAGGGAGTAAAAGTCTTCTTCTTTCAGCTGCTCCGGTTAGGGGACGCCACAGCAGATCAACTGTTTCCATTTCTTCCTGTCCTCTGCATCTTGCTCTGTCACAACAACCACCTTATCTTAGGCCTCCCTCTTTTCCTGTTACCTGGCAGCTTCATCCTTAGCATCTTTTTCCCAATATACTCTGCATCCCTCCTAAGCACATGTCCAAACCAACGTAATCTTGCCTCTATGGCTTTGTCTCCAAACCTTCCAACCTGGGCTGACCCTCTAATATACTTATTCCTAATCCTGTCCATCCTTTTCACACCCAGTGTAAATCTTAACATCTTCAACTCTGCCACGTCAAGCTCTGACTCCTGCCTTTTTGGCAATGCCACCGTCTCCAACCCATATAACATAGCTGGACTCACTACCCTCTTGTAGACCTTCCCTGGTACCAAGGGGTAATTGGCTAGGCTTAAAATGGCTCGCAAGGGCAGTTAGCTTAGTACTAAACTATGAACCTATGAACTATGAATCCTTTCACTCTTACTGGTACTCGTCTGTCACAAATTACTCTGACACTCTTCTCCACCCACTCCATCCTGCCTGTACTCTCTTCTTCACCTCTCTTCCACACTCACCATTACTCTGAACTGTTGATCCCAAGTACTTAAACTCATCCACCTTTGCCACCTCTACTCCCTGCATCCTCACCATTCCTCTATCCTCCCTCTCATTCACACACATATATTCTGTCTTAGTCCTGCTGACCTTCATTCCTCTTCTCAACAGAGGGAGCAAAAGTGATGGATTATATTACATGTATAATTAGGATATTTTCTCGTTTTATTTTACAGGGGTAAATTATCTAGATTACTGCCTTTGGCCTAAGCAGAAACAGGTGTTTTTGTAAGAATGTAGGCTTCAAAATAAGACAAAATGATGAAAGCCATAAAAATGCTAAGCTTCTTACAACTGCAAAGATATCAGCTTGTTTGCTTTTCTCTGTAGCTGAGCATTCTTTTTTGAGAGAACGTTACACAGATTTCCATGGAGATAAGCTGTCTGCAGGTGCAAGAGTTAATCTTGAGAATTCTGAGTATTATTTACTGAGGAAAATGCAAAATTTAAATGTACACTGGCAAGCACTTCAGTGAAAAAATAAGTTTGAAATTATGGGAAGTGAATAAGAGTTAATCTTCCTAGCAGCCTTAATACTTTAATGTCCAATTTAGTTTTATTTAAAGAGCAGTGCACTTTTTCTTGGAGCTAAAAGTTAATGTTTTTTGAAAGCATGCAAGCTGTTTTTCATATCTGTGAGGAGAAGAAAAGAACAGACAGCAATCAGTGTAAGTGGGAGCACAGTCTGCAGCATGCATTCTAGCACTGGTAACCTTAATTTTAGGTTAGATAATGCTTGTAGGTATAGATGTTAATTTGGGGCAACTGTTCCTTTCTAGAGGGTTAAACTTATTGTTTTGAAGATGCACATTGTTCTGTGTGTTCGTTCCAAGATAATAGGGGTGGGGTGTTTTATATTTAGTTTTTTGTTTGAAGGTTTTCATTAAAACAAAATGTCTTGAAAAATCTGACATATGTTCAAATGGACAAAAGAAGAAACAACTGAATAAAAGATCAGCCTGTCAAACATTAGTACATAAATGTAACACAATAGTTGGAGATACACATTTTAAAAAATGTAATGTATAATATGTGGAGACAATAGCTTTTTTCATGATGGTTATTCTATTTATATTATTCTGGAATGTAAAAGGCCCTACAGGTATCAGTAAAAACAAAATAGTATTGAATTATATTAATAAATAGAAAGTGCAAATAGCAATGCTGCAGGAGACTCATTTGGAAAGATGAGCATGTGAATTTGACAAAGACAGGATTTCAGAATGGATATTCAGCAATATATCAGGGACAGAGGAAAACGGGAATTTTTTTTCTAATTGGTAGACAAGCTTCAATGGTGATAGACAAGGAAAAAAATGACAAAAATAGTATATTTGTGGTAGTAAGAGGTTATTGGCAAGGGAACAGGATTAAAAGGCATGTATTTATATTCCACTGAAAACTGCTATTATGGAGCTTAAGAAAATTTTGGGAGAAATAATCAGCAGGGAATATCATTTATAGGTGAGAATGGAATTTGATTTGCAATAGAGAGGATGTATCAGGAGGCCCTAGAAGGGACAGTACAACATAAGACAGTAGATTTCTGAAAAAAAAATGAAAATATTTGGTATGAAAGATGTGAAGTAAGAGTAATGAAAATAAAAATAAGACACTAGTGTTTTCCCACTTACCCGTTAAAAGGAGAGGAATTTAAGGAATGGGTAGTAAAAATTATTTCAGAGCTGTTAGGGAATACAGAAATATCTTCAGAAGTTATGGCTAGTGACTGGGATAAAATGAAACGGGTTTAAAAATATGGTTGAAATAAAAGAGAAAGATATATGTTTGAGAAGTAATAGAAATTATTTAGAGGGGCTGACAAAGGTTAAAGTATTGCAGAATAAAGAGAATCTCACAGAATAAGAGGATCAGCAAATGCAGAGTGCTAAAGAGAAAATAAGGGAGTCTCTGTATAATATACAGGAGTTTAGAAAGACTACAGTTGAGCAACTATTTTTGACAACTCCAGACCACAAAAAACTTTTAGCATAATGACTTAGGCAACAGAATGTTGGAAGGGTTGTCTCCAAAGTTAGGATTCCTATAACAAGAAAAATAACTAGAGATCCTGTAGAGGTATTAGTGATATTCCAGACATTTTATGCAAATTTGAATCAAGCAGAGAAAAGTGGAAGTCAAGAAAGAGTACAAATGGAAATATTTATGGGAGACTTAATTATGCCAAGGTTAGAGGTAGACAAGGCTCATAGTTAAGATAGGAGGTGATGAGATAAAAACAGCAATGTATCTTCAGAAAAGTCTCCAGGAACAGATACTATTCCTATGGAAGTTTGGAAATTGGGAGACAGAAAAGTGAAAAAGATCTGGAAGATTTTGTTTAACAGTATTTTAAAAGGAGGGGAAACACCAACATCTTGGAAGGAAGCTGTGGTGACTGCGTTACCAAAAGATAATGAAGACCCTTTAGACCCAACTTCATATAGACCCATCTCAATTTTAAACTGTGATTATAATGTGTTTATGTCTATATTATCTAAAAGAATGACAAAGGTGTTGCCAAAATTAATAGATATGAATTAATGTGGTTTTGTAGAGGAGAGGCACACATTTGACAACATTAATAAAACAATGATGATCTAGAGGGAACCATAATGTAAGAAAACATCTCTGTTGTTGGTGGGTCTTGATGTAGAAAAAGCATTTGACAAGTAAGCTGGGATTTTATGAGTAGGGCCTTGGAGGCATCTGCATTCCCTGATACAATAATACGATTTATTGGAAGGTTATACGAAGGATCGGAGGCAATAATTAAATTGGGAAGGTTCCTCTCAGACAAGCTATGTTTGAACAGATGAACCAGGTAGGGGTGTCCTTATCCCCATTTGTTATTTGCTTTATATTTAGAGCCACTGACAAATAAAATAAGAAACTCAGAAATACAAGGCTATGATTGGTATGGTAATTAAGACAAGTTGGCTTTATCTGCAGATATTATTTTGAACCTGATAAATCCAGAAAAAAAGACATCTCAGTGTTGTGGAACATTTTGAGACAGTTTCTAGTCTTTTTGGGATATAAAATTAATGAATATAAAACAAAAGCTATTGCTGTAAATTATGCACCCACACGCAAATTGGTTCAGTAACACTCATGTTTAAGGGGACATGACAAGGTGAATTATTTAAGAGTATAATTGAAAAAGCTTCTGTTATGGCAGCAAAGGATATGAGGGAACAGACTAGACAAAAGATAAAGAAAAACATTGAGAAAATGGAAATGCTTACTTATGGATATGGATAGTAAGATACAGTGTAGTGAAAATGTTTTTAGTCTCTTTAGTCTTGTACACAGGTCAGGTTTTTTTTTGTAATCTGAGGAGAAGTTGTGGACAATAATTCATAAAGAATTGAAGGAATTGATTTGGGAGGGAAAGAAGGCAAGAGTTAGGTGGGCTAAGATGATCCTTCCAATAGAACAAGGTGGTTTAGGTTCATCTGAATTGAAGGGGTATTTTAGAACTATATAGTTAAGGTTCATAACACAAGCAGAATGTTGCAGTTCATAGTAGAAAGGGAAGATGACAGAGCAAGAGGGAAGTTCAAGAAATAGAGAGAGAGAGTGGGATTCTGGGTACAGATCCTTAAGGAGAATAATAACCATACAGAATAATATGTTCATAAAGTAGCAGAAAGTATTCTAACAACTATGTCAATAAGAGAATGAAGAAAGGAGATATTCCCAGTAGGGATGACAGAAAATAGGTATGAGGGGGTTAGAATTTACAGCTGAAACTTGGGAAAGGAACAAAGATATTGGAAATTAATAACTTAAGCAGGAAATGTAATAGAGTGGGATGAGGCCAAGAAGACATTTGGATTGCAGACTACAGACTGCCTTCCCTACCAGGGCTTGATCTCAGAGTATAGGCAAAGGGGAAAGGATTCAGGGATTTTAAGTGAAAGACCTGCACTGGTAGAGTTTGTTTCTCAACCGAGAACAGATGTAGCTGTTAGAAAAAGGGCAATCTGTAGGGCATATAAACATTGCATGATAACTATAATAATCAATCAGAGAAGATTAGAAAAGATTGAGAAGAAAGAATGGAAAATCAAGTTATAAGAAAACAATGGGAAGACATATATATGCTTCCCAAGTAAATAATCAAGTCCAGAAGGTTTAGGATCTTTGCTTGGAAGTGCTTGCATAGGTATTTTTACACTCCAAGCAGACTTCAAATAATTTTTCCTCAGGTAGATTAGCAAATGTTGGGCTAATTGTTTCCTATTTTACAGGTCTTAACTACCTCTCTTGATTTCCTAGACCCATGCTGTGTATGCCCAGTCCACTTTGTGCCATGAGAACCAATTTGTTTTATCTTCATTAGTTTTTTAACCAGAAAAGAACTGAAACTGTGTCAAAATGTTTCACAACACTGAGATGAGATGTCCTTTTCTGAATTTATCGGGTACAGATAAAACCAACTTATCTTAATTATCATACCAATCATATCCTTGTTTTTATGAGTCCCCTTATTTTCTTTGCCAGTGGATCTAAATATAAATCAAATAACGAGGGGGAAAGAGAACACCCCTGTCTGGTTCCTCTGTTGAAACACAGCTTACCTGACAGGCACCCTCCTACTTTAATTCTTGCCTCTGATGCTTCATATATCCTGTGATGATGTGAGATAGTGTCAGCTATGCCACAGAGAGCAGGGTAGTGCCTGAATAACATATAATAAATACTAATAAACAACAAAACAACCAAAACTGATTAATAAAACAGAACAAATGATCCTTTGAAGGTGAAATGCTGAGGTACCAGATGCGATGTGATGTATGGAATACATGCTCAATTAATAACTGCATTGTTCAGCTTTTGTTCTGTTTTACTGATCATGTGTAACATATTCCAGCATAACTGGTTGTACGTTTGTAAAGAATTTTATGTCATTTGAATATCAAACTGATATATACAGACACTTGTGTTAAAAATGTATTTGTAAAATTACTTGCGTTAAAAATGTATCAGTGGGTCCTGCTGGACAGAAAAAAATATACATGTATGTCAGACTGTATTGTAACTGATGAAATGTGTATGTGTTAACAAAGGATGTTGGAAGGAAAAAGGTTAAGCTCAGCGCAGCTAACCTTAAGAAAAACAGACTGAAATTAAATGACTTGGTTTAGTAAAGATTTTATCTCACAGGTCTGAATGCAGCCAGAGACACAATGTCTGGGCTAGTATCCTGCACTTATTGTCCTTAGTGATGAACTAATTGCTACCCTGGGGTGCCAGAGAATGGCTGGTTAGTCTCTTCGGGAAGGATGAAAGGGATGGAATTGTCTTACAGTCTCCAGATCAGACACTGGAATAAGCCTTAGCAAGTTCTAGGTGTGTACTGTGACACATCTGTGCTTGATCCTGGCTCAGCTTCTAGTCAGGGGAATAGTGTGGGAACCACAGAATCAGGTGACCAGATGAGATGTCATTCTGTAGCCAACACTGAAATTGCATTTAGATACTAGTGAGAGATGTGACATAAGACACTCAGAGCTCTGTTTTGGAACAGGTAAGACCACTCATCCACTTCATCTTGCCTTGTCTCAGTAAGCAAATTAACTAGCGAACAATAATTCTTCAGTTAGTTAGGAAAATATGGTAACATTAGCTAAAAGTATTGATTTTCTTTATTTGTCTGAGTCTTTCCATCTGTGTTATTTTTTATATTTCCTATGAATTGAAACTCTGGTGTTTACTCTAAATAGATGCTCAGTATCCACATTTTTATTATTTATTATTAAATATATCTAAACCTTTTACTGTGGCTGGTCTTTTAGAAAATATTTTAACACTTGCAAGTACTTGCATTTATTTAGTGGCACTGTAGCATCAAACTCCTGAAAGTCCTGCCAGTTAGTCTTGACAGTTGATTAACACTACTATTTGTATAAGTATTAATTTTACTAAGAGTAATTGGGTACCCTGGTAAAAGCCTTAAAGTACATAGCTGGTGGCAGTGACTCTACCTTATAGTTTGGGTGGAGGTGGCATAGTGGGTAAATCTGTACCAGCCTTTCCCAGGTGTGTGTGTGTGTGTGTGTGTGTGTGTGTGTGTGTGTGTGTGTGTGTGTGTGTGTGTGTGTCTGTGTGTGAAAATCAAATCTCAAGGAGTGTGTGTGCCAGCTACTTGAAACTGGGACAAAGTGCACTGATTTCTGCAGAGAGAAAGGTGGAGTCTTATTTGGGACCTGGAGAGGAAGTCAAGCCCCAGGACTGGAGTGTGCTCCCTGTATGCTTTTAAGGGAAATTGTTCTTGGTACAGAGAGTTGCATCTCAACATACTGTGTGTATCTATGTTTTGTCCTAAGCGAATGTTCCCCACCAGTTTCAGTGGTGAGGATTGAGGCTCCTTGAATACTGGCCCAGAGCAGAGACATCAAATATCTTTCTAATTAACCTTATTACTGTATGCTTCCAGTGTCCTACTCATAAAATCCCAGCTTACTCTGTATCAAGACCCAACAACAACGTAGGTATTTTCTTACACTCTGCTTTCTTCTGGGTCATCACTGTTCTATTAATGTTGTCAAATGTTCGCCTCCCTTCACACAACTGCACTGATCCATATCTATCAATTTTGGCAATATATTTGCCATTCTTAAGGTAGTATACACTTAAACATTTTATAATAGTGGTTTAAACTGAATGGGTCTATATGAAGCTGGGTCTGGAAGGTCTTTGCCATCTTTGGGTAACAGCCACCACAGCTTTCGTTCAAAATATTCATGTTTCCCCTCATTTTAAAATACTGTTATACAAAATCATCCAGATCTTTATCACTTTCTTCCCTCCTAATTTCTAAACCTCCAAAGGAATCCTGAGGATTGATTATACATCACTGTTTTTATCTCTCCTCCTATCTTAACTGTTAGTTGTTGAGTCTCATTTACCTCTAACCTTTGCATAATGAAGTCGTCCAAAAATACTTCCATTTGTACTCTCTTACTTTCCACACTTCTCTGTTTTATACAAATTTTCATAACATTTCCAGAATACCACTAAAACCTCTACAGGCTCCCCGGTTATTTTTCTTGTTATAGGTTCCCTAAGTTTGGCAACAACTCTTTCAATGTTCTTTTGTCTAAATCATTGTACTAAAGGTTTTGTGCTTTGGAGTTATCAAAAAATACTTAAATGCAATCTTTCTAAACTCATGCATATTATATAAATACTCCCTAATTTTCTCTTCAGCCATATGCATTTGCTCCTTCTGTTGTTCTGTGAGATCTCCCTTATTCTGCAATACTTTAACCTTTGTCAGACCCTCTAAGAAATTTCTATTACTTCTTAACCATATGTTTTTCTCTTTTATTTTGACCTTACCTTTCTTTATAACTCCATTTTCATTTTATACCAGTCACTAGCTATAACTTCTGAAGATATTTCTATCTTCCCTAATAGCTCTCGAATAATTTCTACTACCCATTTGTTAAATTCCTCTCCTTTTAGCAGGTAGGTGGGAAAGCACCAGTGCCTTATTTTTGCTTGCATTACTCTGCATTTTATCTTAGTTTTTATTGATATATGATCAGAAATAATTATTGAATGTGTGTCAAAAATTTCAATTAAATGCACATGTTCCTGTGAAATATAATTTCTATCTAACTTCTATGCTTCAATTTTAAACTATTTTACATCATTTCAAACAGTTAGTGTTGTGTATTTATTCATTTATGTATTTATATGTTGATTGAGTATGTGTATTTTTTGCAGACACTTTGTAATAGTGATTGGTTAATTAGGATAGAGCTCATAGTATAAAAGGTTCTTGTATTGTATCAGCCCACATCTGAGGAAGTAAGATAAACGAAAACGTATTGTGTGACGTTAATGTAGGTTGTGCTTTGTGTTCATTAAATTCCGACTTGTTTTGCCAGTACCACTCTGTGCTTTATTGTTTTACCTTCTTGGTCATCGCTTTATTTTATTAAGTTTTGGTCTGGTGACCTGGTGATCTTTGTTTTTTGTTTATAATTTCTATCTAGTCTAGCCCATTTATTGTATCTTGGGAAATGATATGTAAATTCTGTCCGAGTTCCTATCACTGAATTCATAACTTCCATACCAAATACTTTCATAAATTCCTTCATAAATCTACCCTCTTTTGTTACATTGTCCCTTCTAGGTCCCCGATACATCCTCATTACTGCAAACCAAATTCCATTTCCTACCTATAAATAGTATTCCCTACTGAAAGCTGATTATTTCTCCCCAAATTTTCTTAAGCTTCATTAACAGCAGTTTTTTGGTGGAATATAAATACATGCCATTGTAATTCTCCTCCCTTGCCAACAGCCCCTTACTACCACAAATTTTCCACTTTTGTCTTTTTTTCTCATCTACCACTATTGGAGACCCTCTAGCAATTAGTAAAATTATTCCTGTTTTCCTCTGTCCCTGGCATTCTGCTGAATATCCATTCTGAAATCTTCTCTGTCAAATTCACATGCTCATTTCTTTGCTAGAAACTGTCCTCCCACTTACACGAATTTCCATATCTTCTTTTCTTCTCTCTCTCTTCCCTCCTAGATGTGAGAAACAACATGTATGCTTTCAGAAAACAGTAACTTTTAGTCCTAAGAAAAAGTGCACTGGCTATCTTTAAATAAAACTAAACTGTACACTGTTCGATTAACTGCATTAAAGTATCAAGGTTGCTGGGGGGGTTATTACCTCTTATTCACTCACCATAATTTCATATTTAATTTTTTCACTGTACTGCTTGCCATTGTACATTTACATTTTGCATTTCCCTCGGCAAGGAATGCTCAGAATTGTCAAGATTAATTGTTTCCATGGAAGCATACTCAGCAATGAATCTTTGTAAATTTCATTCAGAAAAGACTCAAGAACTGCCTTTAGCTGCAGACATATTAACTCCAGTAATATTTTTCAATGGAAAACAAACAAGGTAATAGCTTTGCAGTTGTAAAAAGCTTAGTATTTTCACGGATTTCATCATTTTTTCTTATTTTTAAAGTCTACATGGTTACAAAAAGCACCTATTTACAGCTTAAACCAAAGGTAGTAAGCTAGACATTCTCCCTTGCAAAATACCTTTATTCTATATGTAATATAATCAGTGCACTTTTACACTCCACCCCACTCCAGCAGCCCAAGACCAGAGCATATGAACATTAATCTTGTTTTCCTCCAGACCTTTTTTCTCTTGTTATACAGTAAAACCTATATTTCTTACAATTAAAAAATACTTGTTTAGTTTAATATATTTAACACATACGACTGAAAAGACTCCCCCCAAATTTAAAATATCCATAACTACATACTACACAAAACTGTTTTACTATATATAACATGCAGATTATATTAAGAAATGTTTTATACAAATACTTATAAGAAAACAAATTGCATTACTTACAGTTAGATTCCACCTTTTAGCATACTTCTGAACATTAAAGATGCAATGTGGGGTGTATGCTTAGAGTCTACCCACAAGTTTAACAAAGTCAACAAAAGTCTCGTATGTTTCAGCCACGTTTTCTTGCAAACCCATATTTCACAAATGTGATAAGATGCTTTACAGTCTTCCACTTATTCAATAATTTAAGAGTTGCTGGTCTTCTTCCTGTTCATCTCCATCTCCCAGTACCAGACTCTGGCTCAGGTCCAAGATACTGCTGATTCTTTTAGTCAACTCCTGTGTTTTTTTCTGTCTTTCAAGCATTTTCCTTTTGAACAATGAAAAAGGTTTCACTGGCAAAGTTTCTCCATGCATCTCACTGTCAAATGAATGAGAAGCAGTCTCCTGCTTGCTGATTCACTTTTTGTTGGATAAACTTTTTTATTTCCACCTTAACCTGTTCTGCATCAAAAAAAAAAAAAAAAAAGACTTTGCTCCTCCAGGAGAAACAATGTGAAGACAGCGGACAAAGCAGCTTGAATCGAACACCTGCCCCTCAACATGCCCTTTTTGCGGGGATAAATGTGATTCTCTTCTGCCTGGTGTACAGTGAATTTTCTACAAATACTCTGCTGTCTCCAGTTTTAATATTTTGCCCTTCTGCCACAATTTGTCAGGATTGTGAAGACAGGTGAAGGCTGCCGGCCTAGCCAGATAGAATTTTGTAGATAATTCTGTCATTTGTAAATATAAATGTAAGCCACAGGCTTGTTCTCTTAAATGTGAAAAGACCGCATTGGATATTGAACTGCAAAAATGTAACAGTGCACTTTGCTGTAAGAACACTAAGTCAAGCATTTCATGACTGTCTCTGATGTCAAAATTCGGAGCCGATATGTCTAGAGGGAGGTATCCTGCCTATTGTTATAAGACCAGAGTTCATAAGTTCATAGGTTGGTACTACACTATCAGCCCTAGGGCCTATACAAGCCTAGCCATAACAATTCCCTGGATATTTCTTCCCACAATATTAACTTCCCTGGACCCCTGTCTAGCAGGGTGACTGATGTGATCCCAGGGGTGAATTTCCCATCTCCCATCCAATTGTCAAGGTTCCTTTTGAAGAGGGCTAAATAGGCACTCTGCTTGACATGTATGGGCAGTCTTTTCCAGAGTCTGGGGAGTCTCTGCGTCAGGAACCTATCCCTCCAGCATGTTTTGTTCATTGTGATGACAAGGATTAGATCCCTGGAGCATGTGGGTCTGAGGGATTGGGATTTCTTTAAGTGTAGCATGTCCAACAGCTCTGGGTTTGACATGGCCTTGTATGTTAAGTACAGATCACCTCTGAGTAGACGATATGCAACAGAGTATAGCTGGAGTTTTTTAGACGGTCAGCACAGGGCATCTGCTTTAGGCCTATGATTCTTTTAGTGAGGTATTTCTGCGGCCTTTCCAGTTGCTACAGATGTCTTGAGAGGTACATACAAATGGGGCATTGTATTCTATAATGGGTCTAATAAGGGCTGAATATAGTGGGACAATGACCTCTTTTTTTTTTTGGATGAAAAGCCCTTAGTGATGAGGTGTGCTACATAGAAGGATTTCCTGACTGTTGTGACAATGTGGTTATTGAAGGTGAGACCACTGTCCACCTGTGTCCCTAAATCTCATCACACTTTCGGTGTTTAGTCTACTGCCACCTATGTGGTAATTCACGGGTATGTTTTTTCCCAAAGGGGATAACTATACATTTCTTGGCACTGAGCTTGAGCCCATTGCTCTGGCACCAAGCATCTGTTTCTGTAAGGCTCTTTTGTAGAATATCCACATCATTTGGGGATTCAATAATGGCTCCCAGTTTGCAGTCATCTGCAAACTTTGTTAGCTAGAGCCCCTTAGTGTTGGCCTGTACTTCAAAGTAGATGCCTAACAAGAGCGGTCCCAGGACTGAACCCTGAGGTACTCCACTTGTCTGGAGCTGGCTAGTTAATGGCTAGAATTTGCATTTATAAATGTCCTTTACTGCTTGGGTTTCTGACCAAGTGTAAGGAATGTAAATGCAGTTTCTGTTACCTGGGAACATCAGAGAAGTGTGAAGAATGATGTCATGTGAAACAGCTCTGTGTTATCAATTTAAAGAGAAAGACTCGGAGAGCTCTGAGCATTTTGTCTTGAGAACATCCAAAATCACCAGCACTGTTTTGCTCTATATGTAAGTTATTTAGAACTGTGTCTTCTCTTAGAAATAGCTAGGAATTAGGAAAATTATAATAAGTGTTTTTCTGTGATGTCACAACTTTTCTATGGTACTATTTTAAGTATTTCTCTGTGATCTCTGAACTCTTGACTAGCACTGTGTAGTAAAAAGTATTGTCTTGTATTTTTATTATTTATTATGAAATATCTGTAAACCTTTCAACTGTGGCTGTTTTATGTAGAGTTAATTTAAGCTCTAGAGTACATTGCATGTATTTAGTGATACTGTACCAAGTCACTAATAAGCCTTGACTGTTCAGTCACACTTACCATTTGGATTATAAAATTGCACAGTAATATACTGTGTGTGTATTTATTATCCTTTCCCTGTATGGATGCCTCTCACTGGTGTTAGTGGTGAGGACTGAAGCTCCTTGATTGCTGGGCCAGGGCATGGGCGTCACAAGAATCAACTCTTTCTGCTGGCATGATTGCATCTTTACGAATACAGGTTTTGGCTGTTTTCTCATGGTCATGTTTAGACAATTCACTTGATGTTCCCTTTCATTTAACAAATACTGCTGTAGAACACCAGCCCAGTGTCTTACTGCTGCTTCCATAATATTAACACAGTCTGTTCCTTCCAGTTTCTCTGGTACAGCAGAAAATCTCAAAAGAACAGTAACTGCCGTAGAAAATACTGTATATACAAAGCAGCAGAAAATATTTTGAGAACTAAGCCAACACTGGGATGGAGAAAAGATTTTTTTTACCAATAGAGATGACTGTAAATAGGGGGAAAGAAAATGGGCAAAAGGAAAATGGAATTTACTGAGAGCAAATAACTAGGAAGGTAAAAGCCAGGGTGGGAGGAGGCAAAACAGAAGTTTAGACTGTGGGTTGAACACTGCCTTCCCTACCAGGTACTGAGAACAGAGTATAGGCATACAGAAAGAGATAGGGAAGTGTTGACTGAAAGACCAGCTCTGATTGAGTTTACAATTTGTTCTAGAACAGAAGGTGCAGTAAAAAAGGGATAATTAGCAGGGTATATAAAATGATACATGATAACTGTAAGAATCGATTAGAAGTGGTTAGAAAAAGCAGGGAAATGAAAATGGAAAGGCAATATACAAAGAAGCAATATGAGGATATTTGTATGGCTCCCAAAAATGCAACAAAACGGAGAAGGTTCAGGACTTTTGCATATGGAAGTTTGCATAGTTTTTTTATACCTCAAGTAGACTTCAGAGAATTCTTCCACAGGTAGGCAACAATTGCTGGTGGTGCAATAGGAAAGAGAGGGGTATCTGGGTGCATCTTTTTGGAAATGCAGCAAGCTGATAGAATTTAGAAATTCCCTACAGAGGAATTTGCCAGAAATGTTTGAGGATCAAATTATTGTACCTATGGAAATAATTCTTTTGAGCTGGGATATAGAAACTGAATTGCCTAGACACAGTAAGGCCTTACTAAGTTTAATGCCGTTGGCTGCCAAAAAAGGCAATTACTAGAAAATGGAAATTAAAAAAAAAACACTTTGTTATAAAAGAGATAAAGTAATTGGAGGTGGGATGTTTAGAAAAGAGGAGGGAAGGAGCAAGTTACATAGAAATAAATTGAATCTGTAGGAACAATACATAAAGAATAATGCTCAGGAGGAGGCGTGATATTTCAGGGAAGGCAGAACATGAGCAATCTATGCACTGCTATATTGAATAATAATTTTTAAAACTGAAGTCATATTTGCATATGATATGAAAAGGAAAAGATCTTTGTAGTGGTTTGTTTTATATTTTCTATAACTAAAGGTGTACTCATCAGTATATAACAAATAACATCAATAAAGCTATTAAAAAAAGAAACATCAGTTAAGCCAGAAATATTCCAAGTCACCCAGTCAATAAACAAAGGTCAGACATATGCTTCTGCAGTGAAGGTTGTTAAAAGAGTACACAAACAATGATGCTTCCTTCACAGTCCCTTGGGTACAACAAAATAGTTATCAATGTTCGATGACATGAAATTACATATTAAATAAAGTAAATACTGTGGGAAGAAATATCAGGGAATTGTTATGGTTAGGCTTGTATGTAGGGCCGATAGCCTAGTACCAACCTATGAACCTATTAAAAAAACACATTTATGATCTTTACGACACAGACTGAAGAACTAACACAAAACAGGTATTAAGAGACCTACTAAGTAAAATCTTGAGGCTGAGTAATGTATAGTAAGCAAACAAAGAAGCACCCAAAATAAACAGGCATATCCAAAAGTCCTGCTGGGTGTTGTTATATGCAGTGAAGGAAACAGAGACCTGTGAAAATGCAAAAAACTGAAAATGACCCAGCTACAGAACTCCATGCAGTGCAAAACCAAGCCTCCAAAAAAGCATAAAAAACAAGTATTATGCTGTGGTAAACTGAAATAGGCGGAAAATGCCACAAATAAGTAATGCCTCCAAAAACACAAACTGAAAGACACCATACAATGCAGGAACTTGAACTCCTGGAGTAATGACAAAACTGAACATAGTGTGACAATGTGTTAAGTTGATACATGCTGAAGAACTCTCAGGAAGGTCGATAAATCAGTATAGTATGTCCAAAGACTAGGACATGACCATTACTGCAGAAATGTTGACAGCAGAATAAATGGTTTTAAAGCACCAAACTGATGGATAACAAATACTCAGAGAAGAAAAGCAAAATAAAGTTGAAGTAGCAGTTTGTCCTAGGCAACCACGTCCTGCAATTCATAGTGGTGACAAACTGGAATTTGTGTCTAATATGAACAATTTAGGAGTAATCACTGATGCCCAACTTACCTTAAAGGAACAGGTGCTTGGGGTACTTGTTACTGTCATGTTCTCTTGTTCTCATCTGAGATGTTTTCCTTTAAAGTGTCTTGTTCCACTTGCAGATCTTCCAGTAATGATAGACACCTTGTTTTTTTCAGCTTTGACTATAACAACGCTCAGTACTTGCAGCTTCTAGACTCACAGCTTGACTGTCTACAGCTGGTGCAAACCTCTGCAGCTTGGCTTACTAACAATGTATCTCAACACCATCACATTACATAAATTCTGCACAGACTGCTAGTTCAGTCTTACATTGTTTACAAGCTTGTGGTAATAGTTTATCATGTCCTTCATGACCTGAGTCCTCCCTACCTTAAAAAACTACTGTCTTAGTATCAGCCTATTCATGCTTTGCATTTAGCTACTTTGGAGTTTTTGGAGGTTAAGGTGTGACTACTCTTCAAGTTACCATCCATTCACTTTTCAAGGGCTGTACCTTTGCCCCCTTTTGACAGGATGACTGAGGATATCACCAATTCTTAGTGATTGTAAACAATCCCTCAAAATATATCAATTAAATCTGGCTTTTGATGTGCAACAACAGCCTTCCAGCCATTTATATTTACCTGTTTGTTTACTAAAAAGGCATACTAGTCCAAGGGCTCCTTTTAAGTATTACCTGGGGCAATTTATAAGCCATATGTATTACAGTAATTTCAATTACATTCATTTACAATTTGTACAAGTACAGCCATAACATTCAAGTACAAAATGTGTGCTTAGCAGAAAAGGCAACAAACATATGCAATAATAAAGAAAGAAAAAAATGAAAATATTGGTAACCATATGAAATGCCAAGACCTGCTACAGCGAGTCCTAAAACATGGAGACTGAATAGTGGAAAGATCAGACTTGTATATACTAAGTCCGCAATGCCATTTCTTAGAATATTCCCTTTCCTCCAAGGTATAGCAATCTCAGAGTTAGTATATACATGTTCAGGGGGTATGGAGGTGCAGGGAGAGCTGCCCCCCCCCCCAACAAGACGCTTTAAGGAGAAGAGTGATTTTCAAGATTCGCTCTTCTCTTGTGTTTTCTGTGGTTTTTCTTTTACTTTTCGGCACTCAGCATTTTGAGTGCTGACATTTGTTTTATGGAGCCAAAATATCACAACAGTTGATTCACCATTTTTAATCATCACAATAAGAATGTGTTCATCATGTTATCTATACAAAAATATATTATTCGGTGTATTAAGACTGCAATATCCTTTACAAATATCCCTTTGTTAGACAGCAGTTACAATAAAAGATAAGTAGACAGCAAAAATATATCATGCTTATGTGTTAAGCACCTAAATAACTCTGAATATGAATACAAAACTATGCAAACAAGTCAAAGATGCATGAATTAAAGAAAGAACTCTCAGTGGATGTGTATGTTGTTACTTATGATAGGAGACCAGAAAATTATGATTAGAGGTTTTATGCAAGTGCATACCTCCAAATAAAATGGTTAAAATGTTTTAGTAGGACCTGATGAGTGCCAGTATCATCTACTATGGCACAGCCATAAAAAAAAAAAAAAAAACCAAATACTTTGACTCCAGAGTGCACAGAAAATATTCTCAACTGTGATCCAAGAAACTGAGGTTCAATTAGAGGCCCTGATACTGGAATAGTCAGGCAGGGAAAAGGAGGAATGAAGAAGCATGTTTTACCCAGGGGAGGGTGGGGTTTGCACCTACTCAGGATTACAGTGGATACCACTCTTACTCTGGGTGGTGGGACAGGGCTGCTGGGAAGGAAACCACCTGCAGAAGTGAGGGTGCAGCCTCAACCACCAGCACATCTTTCCTTACGTCTTACCAGGTGCTTATGTTAGCGCAGGGGAAACTAAGCAGAAAACCTCAAACCACATCTGATGGCTGACTGAATAATGGATCTTCTCAGATGACTGTCACCCTGGTGATGTGGAACAAAGCCAATTGGACAAAGGAGGGGGGGGTGACTGATAATCAACAGACAATAGGGTAGATAGTGCAAAAAAAGTCAAAGGTGCATCATCTCTTCAAACTTTTTCTCCTCTTTCCTAGCAAACATCATAATCTTTAAAAAACACTTTTACTGAATTATCATGTGACACAGGCAAACTTAGAATTACATAAAAACAAACCATGGTAACAAGTTCACATTTACAAACATAACATATATTCTTCTATACAATATAATCAGTCCAACAGTACACAAACTGTTCATCTCCTGCCTTCTCTTAAACATCATTTGTTCCCAAATTATTTGTGTATGCACTGACCCACAATTTCCATTTTTTCTATGTAATTTGCTCGTACCATTTTCTAAAGATCCCAATTCATGTTCCTGTTCCTCTGATACAATATTCACTACTTCAAATATGGTTGCTTTAGACATTCCATTTTCTAGTAATTGCTTTTTTTAGCGGCCAACAGAATTAAACTTAACAAGGCGTTTCTATGCCTAGGCAATTCAGATCCTGTATCCCAGCTCAAAAAAAAAAAAAAAATCTCCGTAGTTACAGTCATTTGCTAGCCCAGAATTTATGACAGAGTTCTCTCTAGGTATTTTTTTAAAGTCAGCCAACTCATTACTCTCCAAAAACATATGCTCCCAGCTACCTCTTTCTTCCTCATCACACCTCCAACATTTGCCATCTACCCAAGGAAAAATTATTTGGACTTTGCTTGGGGTATAAAAGTATCTATGCAAAAATCGTAAATCTTCTACACTTTGCTGGATATTTGGGAGCCATACATATGTCCTCCCATTGTTTCTTTATGAATTGCTTATCTAATTTCTCTTCCCAATCTTTTCTGACCTCCTCTGATTGATTACTATAGTTATGCAATATATTATGTTCCCTACTAATTATCCCTTTTTTCACAGCATCTTCTGTTCTAGATTCAACTAAAAACTCAACGAGTACACGTCTTTCACTTAGGATTCCCCTATCCCTTTTTCTTTCCCTATACTCTGATATTTATTCCTGTGAGGGAAGGCAGTCTCTAGCCTGAAGTCCAAATGTCTTATTGGCCTCTATCTACTCTCTTACCTTTCTCTCCATTTGTTCCCACTACATTGGCTCCTTTGCCAGCTTCCTCCAATAAATTCCAACTCTTGCCTATCCTATGTAACTCTAAATGCAGTGTTCCTTACTGGCATACTCTCCTTTCTCCATTCCCGTGCTGACTTAGTTCTTAGGATACTGTCTACTACTTTATGAATGTAATATTCTGTATGACTGCTGTAATTCTCCTTAATTATCTACATCAAAAAGCCCACTCTCTTCTTATTTCCTGAATTTCCCTGTTTCATCATCATACCCTTTCACTGTGAATTGTAGTTTTCTGCTTGTGTTATATACAACAGCCTTAACTGTGTAGCTCTAAAATACTCCTTCATATCAGGTAATCCTAAATCTACTGGATCAACTTATCCCACTTGGCTGTTTCCCTCTTCCCTTCCCAGATAAAATCCTTCAACTCTTTATAAATTACTGTCAACAACTTCTCTGGTTGATAAAAATATGCTCAAACTATATATAAAACTAAAGGCACTAAAAACATTTCACAGTTTGTATTTTGCTATCCATATCCACAGGCAAGAGCATCTAGCTTCTCAGATTTTGTATTATTTTTCATTTAGTCTCTACCTACATATCCTTAGCTGCTATAACAGAATCCTTTTTAACCCACAATCCCAAATACTTATTTTATCATGTCTCCGTATATACATATGTACAGTGGATATAAAAAGTGTACACACCCCTGCTAAAATGCCAGTTTTTTTGTGAAATAAAAAATGAGACCACAATAAATCATTTCAAAACTTTTCCCATCTTTAATGTGACCTCTAACCTGTACAATTCAATTGAAAAACAAATCTGTTAGGGGGAATAAATATAAAAAATAAACAACATACACTAAGCTGGTTGCATAAGTGTGTGCATACCCTTAAACTAATACTTTGTTGAAGCACCTTTTGATTTAATTACAGCATTCAGTCTTCTTGTTAACACCTGCCCATCAATTAAAAAGACTCTGATTAACCCCAAATAAAGTTCAGCTGTCCTAGTAGGATTTTCCTGACATTTACTCAGTTGCCTGCTACATCAAAAGCCAGGTTTCTCAGACAGATTATAAAGAATCAAAGGGATCTCATTGTTGAAAGGTATCAGTCAGGAGAAGGGTACAAAAAATTTTCCACAGCACTGAATATACCATGGAACACAGTGAAGATGGTCATCAAAAAGTGGAGAAAATATGGTACAACAGTGATGTTGCAAAGAACTGGATGTCCCTCAAAAATTGATGAAAAGACTAGATGAAAACTGGTCAGGGAGGCTACCAAGAGACGTACAGCAACACTGAAGGAGCTGCAGGAATTTCTGGCAAGTACTGGTTGTGCACTACATGTGACAACAATCTCCCGTATTCTCCATATGTCTGGGTTATGGGGTAGGGTTGCAAGACTGAAGCCTTTTACACAGAAAAACATACAGACCCAAGTAAAATCTGCAAAACAATACATCAAGTCTCCCAAAAGCATGTGGGAAAATGTGTTATAGTCAGATGAGACCAAGGTTGAACTTTTTGGCCACAATTCTAAAAGGTACGCTTGGCGTAAAAACAACACTAAGCATCACCAAAAAGAAGACCATCCCCATGGTAAAGCATGGTGGTTGCAGTATCATGCTTTGGGATTGCTTTTCTTCAGTTGGAACTGGGGCTTTAGTCAAGGTGGAGGGAATTATGAACAGTTCCAAATACCAGTCACCTTTGGCCCAAAACCTTCAGGCATCTGCTATAAAGATGAAGAGGAAATTCACCTTTCAACACGACAATGACCCCAAAGTACACATCCAAATCAACAAAAGGATGGCTTCACCAGAAGAAAATTAAAGTTTTGGAATGGTCCAGCCAGAGCCCAGACCTAAATCCAATAGAAAATCTGTGAGGTAACCTGAAGAGGGCTGTGCACAAGAGATGCCATCGCAATCTGACAGATTTGGAGCACTTTTGCAAGGAAGAGTAGGCAAATATTGCCAAGTCAAGATGTGCCATGCTGATAGACTCTTACCCAAGAAGACTGAATGCTGTAATTAAATCAAAAGGTGCACTTACTGTACGTTTTTTATTTTTTATATTTTTTCTCTAACAGATTTGTTTGTTTTTCAATTGAACTGCACAGATTATAGGTCACACTGAAGGTGAGAAAAGTTCTGAAATATTTTATTGTGGTCTTATTTTTTTACATCACAAAAACATGGCAGTTTATCAGGGGTGTGTACACTTTTATATATATATATATATATATATATATATATGTGGAAGCACACACATATATATATATATATATATATATATATATATATATAGAACGCTTTATATATATATATATATATATATATATATATATATATATATATATATGGAAGCACTTTCAGGATTTCGAGCTTATAAAGTGCTTTATAAGCTCGAAATCCTGAAATATCGAATTTCAGAATCTTGAGCCCATAAAGTGGAAAGATTGGAACATCACAACCCCAGAAGCGTGAAATTCTGGTGTTGCGCTGTGTTCATGGATTCAGGTAAGTGTTTATGTTTAAGGGTATTAGGTAGAGGCTGTAGTGTGTGTGTTAGTGTGTGTTGTTACTGTGATGTGGATGTAAGAGAGAATGTAGTTTGTGTGGTGGTGTTTCGTGTGTGTGTGCATATATGTAGCGACCTTGAAGTTAGAATATTTAAGTAGGGGGGGTGTGGGGGGCTTGCCCCCCCTGCATATAATAAGGGTAGGTGTGTGTGCTGGTTTAGTTGTGTGCGTGTGTGTTGTATTGGTTTTTGACAGTGTCGGGAGATGTGTGTGCCTGTGTTTGTATGTGTTGTGTAGTGTGTGCTGTGTGTTTTCGAGGCTTTGTGGTTTCGGGAATATGGATTTTGCGGTTTTGTGGTTTCTGGTATTTTGGATTTTCCACTTTATGGGCTCGAGATTCTGAAATTCGAGATTTCAGGATTTCGTGCTTATAAAGTGAATTTATCTATATATATATATATATATATATATATATATATATAGATATGTTATGGATATTGGTGAACCAATACATGTGTGGGTACATAGTTTACAGCTGTAGTCTTCGTTTTATCTTCATTCATTTTAAATCCCAAAAAAACATGGAACTCGGTAAGATTGTTCCACAACACTGAGATGTCATTTTCTAGTTTTATCAGGTACAAAATAACATTGTCTGCAAATAAAGTCAATCTTTCTTGGTTACCATGTCTTTTATATCCTTAAATTTCTGAACCCTTTCTTTTCTTTGCCAATTTTTCTAAATATAATGCAAATAACAAAGAAAATATACCATTGCCTGGTTCCTCAGTTCAGACACACCTTATCAGACAGGAACCTTTCCACTTTGATTTTTGCCTCTGATCCCTAATATATCCTATTTAACCTTACTATTGTATTGAATGCAAATGCTTCCACTGCCCTACTCATAAAATCCCAGCTTACACTGTTGAATACTTTCTCTGCATCAAGAGTCAACAACAACAGCAGTGTTTTCTTACATTCTGCTTCCCTCTGGGTTGTTGTATTAATGTTTTCAAGTGTTTAGCTCCCTCCATAAAACCACACTGACCCATATTAATCAATTTTGGCAACATCTGGAATTCTGTTAGCCATTATGCACATAAATACTTTATAATCATGGTTTAAAATTGAAATGGGGCTACATGAAGCTGGATCTGATGAATCTTTACCATGTTTAGGTATTACAGCCACCACAGCTTTTTCCTCAGGATACTGTGCATCTCCTCCTTTTAAAATACTGTTAAACAAAACCTTCCAGATCTTTATCAGTTTCTTCCCTCTAGCTTCTGACTTCCATTACAAGGCCATCTATTCTTGGAGACTTTCTAGCAACTGGTAATACCTCACCATTTTTATTTCATCTCCTATCTTAACTGTTAATCATTCAGCCTCATCTACCTCTAACCTTGGTATATTTAAGTCTTCCATAAATATTTCAACTTGTGCTTTTTCTTGATTCCCACATTTCTGTGCTTTATACAAATTTTCAAAAACTTTCTGAAATTTCTCTAATACCTCTACATGATCTCTGGTTATTTTTCTTATTATAGGCTCCCAGCATTTGGAAACAACTCTTTCTGCTACTTTCTGTTGCCTAAGTTGTTGTGCTAAATGTTTTTGTATTCTAGAGTTATTATCAAAAAACAGTTGCTTAACAGTAATCTTTCGAAACTCATATATTTCTAAACTCTTGCATATTATCCAGGTACTCTCTTATTTTCTCTTTAGCACTGTGCAGTTGTGCCTCTTCTTTTTCTGTTAGAGACTTCTTATTCTGCAATACTTTAACCTTTGTCAGACCCTCTAAATAATTCTTGTTACTTTTTAATCATATCTGTTTTATTTTATGTCTACCCTATTTTAATCTCCATATTTATTTTACCATACTCACTAGCTATAATTTCTGGAGTACTTTCTTTCTTCCCTAACAACTCCTGAATAATTTCCACTACCCATTTCTTAAATTCCTTTCTTTTTAACAGGTAGGTGGGAAGCACCAATGTCTTATTTCAACTTTATTGCCCTGCAATTTTATCTTAGTTATTACTGCCATATGATATGAAATAGTTATTGGATGTGCAAAGCTCTCAAATAAATGTACAAGTTCCTATGAAATAGAATTTCTGCCTAGTCTAGCCCACTTGTATGTTAGGGAACACTAAATAAATTCTCTCTCTCTTGCATACCAAGTATTTTCATAAAACTCTTCAAAAATCTATCCTCTTTTGTTATATTTTCCCTTCTAGCACCCCCCCGTACATCCTCATTGCTACAAATCAAATTTCAGTCCCCACCTATATTTCCTGCTGAAAGCTAATTTATTTCTTCCAAAATTTTCTTAAGCTGTATACCAGCAGTTTTAGGTGGAATATAAATAGATGCCAGCATAATCCTCGTCCCTTGCCAGAAGTGCCGTACTACCACAAATCTATCATTATCATCTTTTTCCCTCTTCTAACCCTACTGGGGTTCCTGTAGCAATTAATATAAGTACTCTTATTTTCCTTTTTCCCCTGATATTCTGCTGAATATCCATCCTGAAATAATTTCTTTATCAAATTCCAAGATGGCTGCATATTGAGTAATACCATCATTCTGGCTCTCCAAATGTGAAAACTGAAACTCGGCAAAGAAAGCCAGTGGACCTGGATTTCTGAGTAAATTTGAGTAACTAACTAGTAAGTGCACTGCCTGGATGACAGGAAAAAGAAAATACAAAGGACTTGAAAGAAAATCAGCTACAAAAGGTGATGAAAAAACACTGACAGGGAAAAGTACTGTAGCTGTTCAGAAAAAAACAGTGCAAGTTCCAGACATGAGTTCCAGTAACCTTGAGGAAAGTATAAAGCAATTGCACATAGACCTGACTAAAATAAATGAAACACTGATGGACGTCATCAACTCAAACAATAAAAGGCTAGAAAATGGAAGGAAGTATTAAACAGATACTAGGATGAGAGGATAAAACTGCAAAACTCAGAGGTCAAAATGAAGAAAAGGCTGGCTGTATATGAGACAGCACAAGAAGAGATGTTTAAAAAAATAATAGAATTAGAGGATACAGCAAACTGAGAAAACCTGAGATTTACTGCTGTACCTGAGAAGCTGGAAGGAACAGACTGTATTAATTTCACAAAAGCACAAATAAGCAACTGGACTGGTATTCCACAACAGGAACTGTTAATTGAATGGGTACATTGCGTGTATGCTCCAAACCTGGCTATGACAAAACAACCTAGACCTTTAATAGTAAAAATGCAAACTTACCAGCAGAATGAGTTGATTTTGACAAAACTGTGGCAGAAGGACAAAGTACTAGAAGTAGGAGACAGCAGAGTGTTTGTGGAGAATGACTACTCATTGTACACCAGGCAGAAGAGGAATAACTGTATTCCATTATAGAGGTAATGTCGAAAAGTAGGCATGAGATTTAAACTGTGTACCCAGCTATCTTCAAAATATTTTTCCCTAGGGAAACAAAAGGATTTTTTTCATGAAGTACATGCTAAGGAAGAAATAGAAAAGTTTGTCCAACAAAAAGTGAGCCGTGAAACAGAAGGAGATTTTGTATCATGTTCTACTGGTAACAAAGAAAACAGAAAAATTGTGCCAGTGAAACCTGTCCCAGTGTTTCAACAGAAAATGCTTGAGACAGGGAAAAAAGCACAGGAGTTGACTAGAAGAACTGAGAATGCACTGGAGATGAAGCAGAGACAGGGGTTTGGGAAATGTAGATGAACAGGAACAGAACAAGAACTTCTGGAAATATTGGATTTTCTTGGACTTTGTTAAACTTGTAGGAGACTCTAAAGCATATGCCCTACTTCATGTCATTAATGTTCAGAAAACTACTGAGGAGATGCGAACAGGTGGGAGCGATTTAACTAAGTAAAACTAATTTTTTTCTTAACCCTTAACCAGGGAATTGTTATGGCTAGGCTTGTTTAGGCCCTAGGGCTGACAGCCTAGTACCAACCTATGAACTGTATTACTTATACGGTGCATGGTTTTCTCTACATATTATAAAGTAAATTTTGTTCAGTTATTTTTAAGTGTAATGGGGATATTAATGCAAATAGGTACTTCTGTTTATTCTGTTCGTTTCTTTCTCCCTTCTTCTCCTTTTTTTCCTTTATCAGTTTTAAGACAAGTAGGCACTGCAATGTAAAAAAAAAAGGTATGGTTAAAAGTGCATGACAAAAGAAACATTTGTGTGCATTTTCTGGCATTGTTGTAGAACAGTACACCCCCCCCCCCAGTTGGTCTGCTCAGACGTGGGTGTACCTTGTGTGAATGACATGCCAAATACCTGTGATGTCGTATGCAAATGATGCATGACTGACTGCCGTGCAGATCTGACAGTGACATCATGCACACACTGGTTGTTGACTTGCATATTTGTCAATTACACATGTAATTTTGTGAGTGTTCAATGAATTAAATGCTGCAGGTGTTTAATGGAAGTTGTAAGGGATCCCTATCAAACTAGAAAAATTCCACAGAACCTGACAGTGGTAACTAAAACACTTAAATAAAATAAAGTGAAAACCACTATACTGCAACCAGCAAGAGAAAAACAGGATATTAAACTGGGGGTGATTACTTCTTTGATGTAAGTAATTAGAAAAAAATTATTTTCCATGAATACTACTCTCAAACTGTTTTAAGTTCACTGTTCCAGCCGATGGTGACAGCTAGAAAATTCACCCGGGTACCCTTTTCACCCGATGTAAAAAGTACAGTTGAGTACATGTTCGAGTGTATTCACTGTTGCAGTCATTACATTTGGGTAATCTGCTTGCAGGTTGTCCTCAGTCGGCCTGATTAACAAAGTCTTGGGTCCTGCGTCGGTTGCTGTCCCTTCTTCCATGACGTCAGGTCGTCAGGGGTATAAAACATGCAGCCAATGTCATTACATCAGTTTTTCTTGCCCCAGATGTCAGGTGCCCCCCCCCCCCCAATGGGGAGCAAATAAACATAAAAACACAAAGGTATACCTCCAACAAAAAGCAAATACACCAAATAGTAAAGGAAAATAGAGGTATAGCCAGAAGAAGTTAGGGGGCCGGAGGAAGGGTAACCAGGACTGCAACAGTGAATACACTCGAACATCTACATGTATGGTAAGTGTACACAACTGTACTATGTTCTTCGTGTTTCACTGTTGCAGTAATTACATTTGGATAGATTCCCAAAGCTATAGTCGGGAGGAGGAGTTTATATAGCATTAGGGCCAGCAATAAGGCCTGCAAGACAGCAGTGGCAGGGCCAGCTCTGGATTTAGAAAAAATTGGCAAATGATAACGCTTGGTGAAAGTATGTACAGAACTCCAGGTAGCAGCTTCTAGGATGTCCCTGGTAGGAACACCTCTGAGAAAGGCTGCAGAAGTAGATGCAGCCCTGGTGGAGTGAGATCTGATCCCCTGGGGAATAGGTTTTCCATGGTGGGTGCTTATAGCAGAAATGAATGCAATGGCTTATCCATTTAGAAATGGTTTGTTTTGAAATAGCCTTCCCCTCTCCCCCTGCAGCAAATGCTACCAGGAGTTGTTCTGATTTTCTTCGAGGTTTAGTCTTGCCCAAATAGAATCTAAGTTGTCTGTGCACATCCAAGGAATGCAGAATCCGTTCCCCTTTGTTCTGTGGATTGGGAAAGAAGGTTGGCAAATGAATGGACTGACTAAGAGCTACACTGGATACCACCTTGGGCATGAAGGATGGATTGGTCCTGAGTGACACCCTGTCCGGATGAAAGATGATGAAAGGCTCCACTGCCATAAGAGCCTGTAATTCAGATATCTTTCTAACTGAAGTGATTGCTAAAAGGAAAGCTGTTTTCCAATAAAGAAATTTTAAGTCTACAGTAGCAACTGGCTCGAAAGGAGGTAGAGTGAGTTTCTCCAATACAAAGTTAAGGTCCCAGGCAGGGGTTGGAGCTCTCCTAGGTGGTCTCAAGTGTTTGGCCCCTTTGAGGTACTACTTGAGCAAAGGATGAGAGAAGAGGGGAGGCTCTGTGTTATAATGAGCTGAAATGGCTGAGGCGTGGATTTTAATGGAAGAAAAGGACAGGCCCTTGTGAAGCATCTCAGTTAAGTATTGCAAAATCTGAGGTAAATTCGTTACCGCTGTGCTCATCCCTTTAGATTGGTTCCAGGCACAGAATCTTTCCCATTTTTCAGCACAAGATTTTCTCCTTGCCTCTACGATGACATCCATCACAGGTTTGCTGAAGGATGATAGGGGTGAATTTAAGTGATTAGCCAGGCTGCAAGGTTCAATGTTGGAAGCTGAGGGTGCAGAGCTTGGTTCTCCAGATGAGACAGCAGGGAAGGAGTCTGAGGCAGGTGCCATGGATATAACTGTGGCACACTGCACAGAAGGGGGTACCAGTGTTGGCGCAGCCAGTCTGGAGCAATCAAGATCACCCTTGGTTTGTCCTGTTTGACTTTTAGTAGAACTTTGGAGAGCAGAGACAGTGGGGGGAAGGCACAGAATGATAGTTTTTTCCAGCTGAAGGACAGAGCATCCACTTTCCAGGCTTGTTTGTGGGGAGTCCTTGTGCAAAACTTGTCCAACCGGCAGTTCTGGGGGGAGGCAAATAGATCTATGTCTCGGCTCCCCCATTCGCTTGTCAACATGTTGAAAATCCTTGGTTCCAGTTTCCACTCATGTGGGTTCATGTGGTTTCTGCTTAGTCCGTCTGCCACTGTATTCAATTTTCCTGGCAGGAATTGAGCTTGTAGGTGCACTTGGTAGCTCAAGGCTGTGTTCCAGAATGCCATGGCTAGTCTGCAGAGGGGGTAGGAATGTGTACCTCCCTGCTTGCTTATGTACCACATAACCGTGGTGTTGTCCGTCTTTACCATTAGTTGTCCTGGAAGAATGTAGTCCTTGAAGGCTGTCAGAGCATTCTGTACAGCTAACATTTCTTTTTGATTGATATGTAGGTGCATTTGATTTGGGTTCAATTTGCCCTGAATGCACTTCCCTGCCAAGTGAGCCCCCCATACATAGTCTGATGCATCTGTAGTTAGGGTTTGGGTGGCAGGGGGTAGTGTGAATGGTAGTCCCTTGTTTGGTGGCAGGTCTCTGCCCACCAGAGGAACTACAGGCGTAAGCAAGGTAAGATAGGAATCATTGTTTCCAGGCTGTGAGAATGTTGACTCCATAGACTTTTTAGATAACACTGTAGTTTCCTCATATGCAGTCTTGCATATGGATTTAGAAGAATGCAGGAGGCTATGAACCCCAAGGCTTGCAGTATTTGTCTTGTGGATAGCAGGGTTTCTGAGTTTGAAGTAGGTTACCACATTAATTTGCTTTTCTGGCGTGAGGTAAGCCATCTGGGCAGTTATATTCAAGCTTGCTCCCAGGAATGTAATTTGTTGACAGGGTACCAGTTGTGATTTCTTTTCATTTATGGTGTACCACAGACAACTTAGAACCCTTTTTACAAATGCCAGATGATTTAAAAGTATGCCCTGGTTTTCTGCCTGAATTAGGCAATCGTCCAGGTATGGGTATATTTGAATACTTCTTTTGAACTATAATTACATTTACTTTGATGGAGAATATTTCCGGCAGATTTCAGGTGTCTCCATGGGAGCTAACTGTGCCCCTACTTATGCCGACATGATATTGGCAGTATGAGAGAAAAAATTTGTCCTTAACTGTGAGTTTTCTAAGTATTGGATACATTACACTAGGTTTCTGGATGATATATGTATATTTTGGACAGGCCCGAGGCAGTCTATTGAAGAATTTGTCACCTACTTACATTCTACAACCACCTTTTTGCAGTTTACTTATACTATATCAACAGAACAGGTTAATTATTTGGACGTCACTTTGGTGAAAGAAGAGGACGGCTTCAGTTCATGTATTTATAGGAAGCCGAGCTTCTCTAACAGTTATTTACACTATAATAGTTCTCACCCACAATTTCAGAAGAGGTCTATTCTTAAAGGTCAATTTGTTAGGGTTTCCCGTATGACCTCGAAAGACCTCAACTTCCATCAAGAGAGTGACAAGCTCACGTCTCTATTTCTAGCTAGGGGTTACCCTATAACACTGATTACTTCAGTTAGGGAAGAGGTTCAGTTAGCTAGGGGTACTAGATTTGGTCCTATCTTGGGCAAAGAAAAAACAGTGTGGTATGTGTGTCTGCATCTTTTAAATTTTTTGTGTTGGAAGCAGTTGTTAAATGTAAGAGGGGCGGCAATTGGGCAGCACGTCTTTCTCACATAGAAACGTATTGGCAGATTTTGTTACAAGCAAACAAATTTCCAGGATTGAACGAATCCATCTCTATTATGCCTTATTTAAAATTAAGAGCTGAACATTTATAGGATTGAGACTTCATTTGCAATTTATTTTTATATTTTAAATATTAGGTAATGAGAAATCCATTATATACGTTTTATATTATTTAGTTATAATATTGTAAATAAAGTTTTTTATTGATTCAAGATATTAATTTAAATTTAGTTCAATTTTATGTTATGGTTGCATTGAGGTATGAGAGTTTGAAATTTTAGCTCTGCTACTTGTTTATTGTGCTTTATTAATGTATTACATATTCTTAACTGTATTAATTGTAAATTCATTATAAATATGGGTCTTGTTTTATAAGCAAAAAGCAGAAATTTGTGTGTAGTTTCATTATATAATATATATATATATATATATATATACACAATTTTAGGTGTTTATTGGTGGTTTAAAATTTAATTTCAGTAGTGTTTTCTTCTTTAAGAACTGTTATGTAGTAATTGTTTAATTATTGCATTAATTTACCAATTAGGTGATGTATAAAAGCAGGGACACTACTGAATGTTTTTATCTGAAGAAGTTGTACCATTGACGAAAACGTTTTATTTACTGTGTGGCGTTTATGCAATAAATCTGCTTGTGGAGTTCGTTGTCTGGAGGTGTTCCTTTGTCGCTGTTCCTATCGAGAGGTTGGCTTTTCTGGGTTGCTGTTCCTGGCTTGCTTGTTCTTTGTGGAGTCGGTTGTTGACAGGGTACCAGTTGTGATTTCTTTTCATTTATGGTGTACCACAGACAACTTAGAACCCTTTTTACAAATGCCAGATGATTTAAAAGTATGCCCTGGTTTTCTGCCTGAATTAGGCAATCGTCTAGGTATGGGTATATTTGAATACTTCTTTGCCTGCAAAATGCAATAACTGGAGCCAGGCACTTTATGAATACCCTGGGCATAGTAGACAAGCCAAAGGACAGTGCAGAGAACTGATAATGCGTGTAGCCTGCTTTGAAGCGTAGGTATCTTCTGCAAGATTCCCTGATTGGGATGTGCAGGTATGCTTCCTTTAAGTCTAGTGTTGCCAACCAGGCGTCTTTGCCTAGCATAGGATGTAATTGGTGAAGAGTCAGCATCTTGAATTTTGGAATCTCCAGAACGGTGTTTAGAGTAAACAGGTCCAGGATTGGAAGCCATGATTTGTCTTTTCTGGGTACCAGGAAAAGTCTGGAGTAGAAACCTTGTCCCTTTTCCTCTTCTGGCACCAGTTGAATAGCCCCCATGCTTAAGAGGGACAGTACTTGTTTTTGAGCCTCTGCCCACTGATTTGGGGGCTGGTTTGGCCACCTATTTGATGTTGGCAATGTGTGGAAATGAAATTTGTATCCCTAGGACACTATATTTAAAACCCATTTGTCCTGGGTTATGAGTTCCCAGTTCTTTGCATGAGAGCAATCTTTCCCCCCAAAGGGGCGGTCAAAAGATAAGTACTTGGGAATTTTAAAAGGAAGTCATTGAGACAGTTTACCATAGGGGGTGTCTTATTTCCAGATTTGGAAGTGGAGGCCCCCCACTGCTTAGTTCTGAGAGTCCCCTGGGACTGAAATCTGGGGTTTTTGCTGTGTCTGGGTTTGGCTTGAGAGGACCTGGAAAGGACTGCAAAGGACCAATTCTTAGTAGGCCAGTGCCTACTAAATCTAGGAGGTTGCACTTGTAAAAAATCTGTAACAGTTTGCATAGATTTAGCTTGATCTTTCATCTTTTTAAGAACTTCTTCAGCCCTGCTGCCAAACAGGAGGTCCTGATTTAAAGGAGCATCCAACAATTTAGCTTTAACATGATCAGGCAAAGATTGCTCCTTACGAAAACAAAAATCTCCAAACCAGTGAAATATAACAAAACAGTTCCGCTTAGGCAAAAAAACCACTCGCCGCTCCTTATTTAGACTTTAAACGTTAAAAATATATCAAACGTTTTTCGTTTAAAACAATGTTTAAACTTCTTCAGAAATTGGCAAACATCAGTATAGTATTAAGCACTTGCTTATGTAGGAAGCAGTTAATAGCTGCCCGCCAAAATTCAAAGCAGTAGAAAATTTCTTAAAGTAAAACTTCTGCTTTAAAACATAAAATTATAAATTGTATATGAAACATGCTCAAAGGATAGAGACATGTTTATTTTAATATTAGGTTAAAATATGCTATTTAATTAACATTTTCCTGGGTTTGTTAAATATTATTTGAACGTTTATGTAAATCTATTGTCCACATTTATAACATTGACGATAAAAATAATAATAAAGATAGATTTAAAACAGCTTTACTGTATTTTTTTAATATATATTTTTTATTTTTTAATAGTTGATAAATAATAATAAAACGTCCTAACGATCCATTTTTTTTATTTTTTATAGAAATAGTTATAAGACATTAGTAATATGCAGCAACTTGGGAAACCAGATCGCTAATTAATGAGCTTTTATAAATATTTCATACTGTTACTTAAAATTAGGAAATTTTTGTGTATGTATATACTCAAATACTAGCTCATACATAATAATGGTTGAATTAATTATTGACTAATATTGAATTTGAACCATTCTTTCCTATATATGGTTATACATTCATCTAACAGAAACACCCCAACATACGAACCAGCTGAATATAAATTTTTATTTTTGTTTTTGATTTTAATTTAGTTACATCTTTAACTGTCAAGATTTATCTTACATTTAATTAAAAACATTTTTTCTTATATTTAATTTAAAAAGTATTTTATCACAAAATTGTCCACTTTATGAAATTCTTTGTATAAAAATATAAATATTGTTATTATAAGCAAATTCCCCCCCCCCTATTTTCTTATGTTTATTAAATATACTAGTGCTCTGTAATTATATAAAATTAACTATCTTTCTAAACTTCTCAATTTTAAAAGGCTCATAATTGAGCATTTTTCATTCAGACCTGGATAAGTGAAGGCATTCAATTTGATTTGCCATAGCAATTCACATTTCTCTAATAGTAAGTTAAATGGACCCCCTCTCATTTCTTGCTTGAGTTGATAGATGACTTTAAAGCAGAATTTATGATTAGGGTATTGAGTAACATGTCTTGCTAGAGCACTGTCTTCCTTTTCTAGGTTGATGCTTCTCAAATGCTCATACACCCTGTCCCTTAGCCTCTGCTCTGTTTTTCCAATACAGAAACAGGAGCAACATTGGCAGGAGGTTAAGTACATCACTCCTTTAGAGTTGCAATTAAATTTCCCTTTTATATGGGCTTTATACCCATTAATAATTGCTAATATTCCTGGAGACATGTACAAACAGTAAGGGCAATTTCCACATTGTCCCATTCCTCTGTTCATTATTGGTGGTTTGTTGTTTTGATGCTTTTGCAAGATGGTTTTAAGATTGAAGCCCTTCTTACATATAATTTTGGGCACAGGGCCTAACTTACAAATTAGTGTGTGATCATCATTAAGGATATTCCAATTTTTCAGTATTATCTCCTTAATACTGCTGAAATCCATAGAAAACCTTAATATACATGCTGAATTGTAGTTTTCCCTGTTTGATTGTCCTCTTGCAACTGTTTGCCCGTAATAAGTATTTTGGGCTCCTTCTTTTGAGATAGTTACACATTTCTGCTTTAGTATGGGAATAAAATTACCCACTTGTCTTTTTGTTTTAACTTCTTCTAATAAGGGATCCAAAAAGCTAGAGGGATATTGCCTGTTAATAAACATCTGTTTTAATAATAAACATTCTTGATCAAATTCTATATCAGTTGTAATCATATGTGCTGCTCTGACGAGCTGTCCTTTTACCGCTGATTTTTTCTGGTGTATTGGATGTTCACTGGAGAAGTGCAAAAATTTGTTAGAATAAGTTGATTTCCTAAAAATGTTCGCTTCATAACATTCATTTAATCTGTTCTTGCTCAACTTAACATCTAAGTAAGCAATGGATTCTTCATTGAAAGTATGGGTAAATCGCAGAAAATTTGTGCTCTCATTAAATAAATTTATAATGTCTGTTGCCTGTTTTTCATCTCCGTGAAATATTATTAACATGTAATCTATGAATCTAGCATAGAATATTATTTTGTCCTTGAGTGTCATGTTGTTAAAAATAAAATTCTTCTCCCAATGAGACATTACTAGAGTCACAAAACTTGATCCGCATGGGGATCCCATCGCAACTCCTTTCCTTAGTTTGTAGAATTGCTTATCAAATAAGATGAAATTATAAGACAAAAATATGTCCAACAGTTCTCCTACGAGAGTTATTTCATTTGGTTCTGCATTTTTATTACGTATATTTTCTAATACCCATTCAATGCCTTGTTGATGGGGAATACTAGCATAAAGTTCCTTCACGTCTATTGAAATAAAATTGTTTTCTTGCCGATATTTCAAATTATTAATCTTCTCCAAAAAGTTCCATGAATCCTTTATAATCCATTCATCCTTAATTACAAATTTCTTAAGAATCATTCATATCCACATACTTGGCACAAGCATATGTGGAAGAATTTCTACCATCCACTATTGGTCTAAATGGTGGATTCTGGATGTTTTTGTGGATTTTTGGAACTCCAAATATTGTTGGTACTTTTGGGGCTTCTATCATTAAGTAGTTGAAAAGATGTATATCAATTCTCGCCTCTATGAAAAATTCATTCAGCAGGCTTTTAATAAATTGATTTGCTTTATTGTATTCATTAAGTGATGATTCCTCATAGACATCTGATCTTAGGTGGTCGGTTAATTTGTTGTTATAATCCACCTTATCCATTATGACCAGCCCTCCTCCTTTGTCTGGATTCATGATTCTAACATCAGCTGACGTTAGTAACTTAAGATTATCTCTCTCGTCTTTAGATAAATTATAAGAATATTTTTTCTTTTTCTGATGCAACTGTCTTAAATCATTTTCACACATTTTCTCAAATGTGTGAAGCGTATTGTGTAAAGGTGGATTGTAACAACTAGCTACTCGCAATGGATTGTTTGCTGGATCCTGATTACCCAAAGATTCAGTTTCCTTGCAAATAATTTAATATCACAAATAGTGTGAGCTATATCCATTTTGTTAGAAGGTACAAAGGTTAAACCTTTTGCTAAAATATTAGCTAGTTGTGTAGTAACAGTAAATTATGAGAAATTGAATACTGTGAAGTCTTGCTGCGTATTTTTAACTAGTATCAATCCATTTGATTCTTCATCATATGTTATCTCTTGTGATTGTGGTTTTTTCTCCTGTTCTATTGCTTTCTTTGATTTTGTCGTGGAAAACCCTGTCCAGGGATGGACGCAGATGATTGTTGATTGTTGTTGCCATTCTTATTGGAATTATTATTTTGATTATTATTATTATTATTACGTTGCTTTATTCTATCACTTCTCCTAATATTATCTTCTTGTCCCTCGTCTGTCTGAGCATTAACATGCATACCTTGTTCTTGTAAATCTGCTTCAGATGTTATAACTGAATCATGACCAACTGCTTCTTCTGTTTCTATATTATTATTAAATGAGTGGTGTTTTTCCTGCAAATGTGCCTTTGGTGGTAAGGGGTATGCAATACCGGTTTGATATTGAGCTTGATCTCTCTGCAACTTTTTAACCTTGTTAGCCCTTATCTTTTGCAAGTGTTGTTCAATACTTTTAAAGCATCTTTGATAGTCATACTTGTATCTTAAAAAATCAATATGTTGTTTGATTTGTTTATCTATACTTTCTATTTCAGATTCCAAACCTTTCATAGTTGAAGTATAATGTTTTATCATTGTCTCCAACAAATGCATTCCATTTTGGTTGAATAATTTAATCAGGTCCTGATGGAATATAGAACCTGGAATTAAACCCGTAGGGTATCTCCAGGTTCTAAGTCCCTTAGGCACTATTTCCAGTTTCAAACATTCATGAAAATATTTGATTTCTAAACCTAATTTTTTATATTTCAACATCTTTGAATCCAATACGTTCAATAATTCTGAAACTGGTACCTCTCGTTCATTTTCTTGCGCTGTTCTATTGTTTAAAATATTGTTTTCCCATAGACCTGTTGGTGCCATTAGCCAGTCTTTCAAATTAAATGTTGAATTGACTGGTACAGGCAAAGCGCATTGTTGGTTACTAACGGGTAATGCATTGTTCTCTATGAGTTCAATAATGCTATCAGTGTCATGTTCCCGTGAAATGCTATTATCCTTGTTTGTATTAAAAATCTGTCTTTGTTGTAACTGTTGTCCTGATGATATGGTTACAATTGCTTTTTGTGCAGATTTAGCTTGATTACTTCTTTGTCCCAGTGTAATGTCTCTGCCTTCCGCTTGTTCCAAATCAGTAAAAAGTGAACAATTCTGTTCTTCTTGTCTCTGCTGCTCCATTGCTGACGCGACCATTCGGTCCTGCTGTTTCTTATTTTGTTGCGCTGCCATTACTAAGTCGAGCCTCTCATTTACATGAACGAGTTTTTGGGAGAGAAGCTGGACCAATTTTATCGTCACTGTTATAAATGTGGACAATAGATTGACATAAAAGTTCAAATAATATTTAACAAACCCAGGAAAATGTTAATTAAATAGTATATTTTAACCTAATATTAAAATAAACATGTCTCTATCCTTTGAGCATGTTTCATAAACAATTTATAACTTTATGTTTTAAAGCAGAAGTTTTACTTTAAGAAATTTTCTACTGCTTTGAATTTTGGTGGGCAGCTATTAACTGCTTCCTACACAAGCAAGTGCTTAATACTATACTGATGTTTGCCAATTTCTGAAGAAGTTTAAACAATGTTTTAAACGAAAAACGTTTGATATATTTTTAACGTTTAAAGTCTAAATAAAGAGCGGCGAGTGGTTTTTTTGCCCAAGCGGAACTGTTTTGTTATATTTCAAAGATTGTTCCTTAAGCCAAGCATGCCTTCTAAGCACAGACCCAGTAATGGCAGCCCTGCAAGAGGCCTCTAAAGAATCAAAACCATATTGCAAAGTATGTTTTCCAACTTGTTCAGTAGAATGCATTAAGTCCTGTAAATCTTTATTTTCCACACAGTCAGGAATCAACAACATTTTCTGTTTAAGCAGTCCAATAACATGTTGCTGATATTTTAACATATGAAATTGGCAGTTTAAAGCTCTGATTGCCAAGATTGCAAAAGTATAAACCTTTTTACCCCATCTATCCGGCGCCCTGGAGTCTCTATCAGAAGTGGTAGGATTTTTAGCAGTAGAAGCCTTAATGCCCTTGGGCCCCTGAGAAATAGTCTTTGGATCTGCAACAGGATTTTTGAAAAGGAACTTGTGGGACTCAGGAACCCTGTAGTATCTGTCAGGTTTACTAGGAGCAGGAGGCAGGGAATAAGGGGCCAAACTGGTTTCTGAGAACATCATCAACAATGTCTAGTACAGGAAGTACAGCCAAAGACCTACACTGAGGTAGACGAAGGAAATCCCTAAGCCTCTTTTTTAAATCAGAAAATTCCTGGCTTTCCCAGTGGAAATGCTCCCTTAAAGTATGTAAATTTTCCCCAAAAGAAAAATCCTCAGGAGGGGAAGTAGAGGGAATAGAATCCTCTGCATCAGAATCCTCATAAGTAGGTATGGACAAATCCAGGTCATCAGAAGAAACAGTATCCTGATCAGAAGATTCATAACCAAGCTCAGCCCTAGGCCTCTTGAGGGGGGGGGGGTTGACTACCCCTGATTAGAGTTATTAGATCTTGAGCCATTATAATAATTTGTTTTTTAGGCATAGGGGCCTGAGCATGTGGCCTGGGCATCGGTTTTTTAGATATGGATCAAGATTTAGGCCTTAGTAATGAAGGAGGTGTCGATTTAATATGTAAGTCTGTAGGCCTGAATACACCCTCTGAAGCCGGTGCCTGCAAAGCGGCTCCGGACCCATCCAAGGTAGAGACATCCACGGGTTCCGTAGTTGAAGTATCTTGGGTCTCAGTAGAGGTCTGCGAATCAGAAGTAGCGGGTATCAGGGACTGTGAAAGCGCCTCACTGAGTACCGGCTAACTGGCGACTGGCTTAGGAGAAGTATCGTTGGCAGTTTTGGACCTTAGCAGCCTGTCTCTGTCTTTATCTTTGTGTTTTTTCAGAATCCCGGTAGTCGAATGGTTAAACGACGACATTTCTGGATAATTAAACCGAGAACCGAAATATTCAGTGGCAAAAATATACTGAGGACAGATACTGTGCTGATTAAATAAAGCACAAAACCGACAGCAAGGTACGTCGTGGTCAGGGCCTAGCAAGGAGTACAGTACTAATGAAAATCTTTATCAAGTATTTGCTTTCCACAAGTAATGCAATTATTAACTTTTATTGACATCGGTAAGGAGTAAGAAAAAGTTTCCCCAACGGGTACTTAGCTTTAAGTTGAAGACTTCGGTTCTGAAACTCGAAAACGAAAATTTCGGGAATCAGCCGACCGGCACTTGCAAAATGCTTCGGGGACCGCATGGCAAGCAAGACTGATGTGATGACGTTGGCTGCATGTTTTATACTCCTGACGACCTGACGTCATGGAAGAAGGGACAGCAACCGACGCAGGACCCAAAACTTTGTTAATCAGGCCAACTGAGGGCAACCTGCAAGCAGATTACCCAAACGTAATGACTGCAACAGTGAAACATGAAGAACATCTTAAAAACTCTGGCCATTGATTAAATAATTCTGTTAACACTAAACAATCATCTGTAATCCTTCAATAACAAAAAATAAATCATCTACAAAAAGTTCGCAATAAATAATGGTAACCAAATTTTTAAAAGGACCTAAAATTAGATGTTCCCACCATCCCAATACAACACTGGCGAATGATGAGACTGCTGATGACCCTATCGCAACCCTCTTCTTCTGTGCACAAAATTTCTTATTAAACATAAAATAGTTGTTATCAAGTAAAACTTCCACTAATGTGCAATAAAAATGAATATTCCGGCTAGTAAAATCAGTGAACTTGTTTAAAAGTTTTCTTACATTTTGAATTCCTCTATCATGGGATACTGAGGTAAGTAAAGAGCAAACATCAGTGATACAAACGCAGTTTGCCTCGGCGAATAAAAGTAAATGTAGAAATAAAAACTAAATTTATCTATTAAATCCCAGCAATCCTTATTATATGAATTTAACTCATGTGTTACTGGACTGAATATTCCATCAAAAACTAAAGAAATTCCTACTGTTACATAGTTTGGTGCAGAAGCAATTAGTCTGAATGGGGAGGTGACAAGGATCGTTGTGAATTTTGGGAATCCCAAATAACATTCCCACTTTTGGATGTTCAATTTTACAAAAACTGCACAATTCCGTATCTATATTACTTTCAAGTAAACTATCATACAAAAAAGAATGAATGTTCTTATAACATTTCTGTATCTTCTACAAGGGTGTATTCATCTACATTTTCCAACATTTTTTTTAACACAAGAATTGTACTTCTCTTGATCCATTAGCACTAGTAAACCCCCCTTGTCAGCTTTCATATGGTCGGGACCATATCATCAAAATTCTAAAAACTTCAAAAGTTTTGACTGAAGTTCGCTGTATAGAGCAGAATAGGAAATTTACCCTTTTCCTCAATGTAGTGTGATCTTGGAGTTAGTATGCTTAATTTGCAAGGGGTGGAGGAAAGTGCAAGGAGACCCCCCCCCTGCAAAATCTTAAACAAATATAAATATATATATATATATATATATATATATATATATATATATATATTACTTGGAGTTATAGTGCTGTTTCTCTAGCATTAGGTAACTGTAGTGTCATTCAAGTAAACATGCTAAATACCTGATGAATATATGAATATTAATGTGGCCAGTGAAGACATCAACATGAATATCCATTCATTAATCGAACACGTCACAGGGTGTTGGATGAAGTTTAGTCCGGACTTGTTACTGCACACCCAGGGAGGTACCGTTCTACGTTGCCCTTTTTTTCATTCTTGCTTACGGGTCTGACTGGGTCATTAGCTTTATATAGTAACAAGTTTTAAAAGAAAGCAAATAAATGAAAAAGAATACTGAATGTTCTAGGGTACTTATAGTAAACAGCCCTGCATCTGTTTCTTATTCACTAGCAGACAATCTGATAAAGAGAAATGGCTTGGAGAAAATGTTTTCTGATAGTATTTAAGTGTTTTTCCAGCTGGGACAGCTATAAAGATAAGGCAAAACCAGACAGCACTTAACAGAATCACAGGCTCTACCATGTGTCTTTGCAAGGATAATCTTTCTTTCTGTTTAGCTCAAGTCTATGTCTCTGGTTGTCAGTGTGGAACTCTTGTTCCTATTAAGGGGGCAATATTTGAAGATATACATAGTTTTGTGTGTTATTAAGTTAGTAGGTTTTAGGGAGGAACTGGGGGCATTTTTATTTGAGGGATTTCAATAAAACAAAAAGTTCTGGAAGATGTGTCATAGGCTCAAATGGAGATGACAAGAAACAATTGTATAAAAGATTAACCTGCCAAAATGTGCATACATGTAACACAAAAGTTGAAACTAGACATTTAACAAAAAAGCGGTTCTATATAAAAGGAGGAATAATAATCCCTCAAGAATAGGATTCCTTCTAGAATGTCTTTAAACATTAATGGTCTTACAAATAAATACAAAAAAAGAAAGAGTAGTGAACTATATTATAAAATGTAGAGTGCAAACAGTTATGCTGCAAGAGACACACTTGGAAAGAACTGACCATGTGAATTTGATAAATGTTTTTAGGATGGTTATTCAGTGGAATACCTGGGGCAAAGGAAGACAAGAGTACTTATATTAATTACAAGAGAAGCTCCAATAGCAATAGAAGATGGAAAAAAAAATACAATAATGGTAGATTTTGTAGTACTAAGGGGCTACTGGCAAGGGAGTAGGATTACAGTGGCATGTATTTATATTTCACTGAATACTACTATAATGGAGCTAAAGAAAATTCTTGGACAAATAATCAGCTTTCAACAAGGAATATTACTTATAGGTGGGGATTGGAATTTTATATTTGATTTGCAACAGTGAAGCTGTGTCTGGGGGGCCCAAAAAGGGAAATATAACAAAAAAAGGTAGATTTTTTAAAGAAATTTATGAAAATATTTGACATGAAGATGTGAATTCAGTACTAGGAATTTGAAGTGAATTTACATATTATTCCCCAAGATCCAAAAACTGGGTTAGGCTATACAGAATTTACATTTCACAGGAACATGTGCATTTAATTGTAAGTCTTGATACGCACCCAAAAACGATTTCAGATCATGCGCCAATAATAACTAAAATAAAAATACAGGGTAATGAAATAAAAATGAGACACTCATGCTTCCCACCTATCTGTTGAAAAGAGAGGAGTTTAAGGAATGGGTCGTGGAAATTAGGAGTCATTAGAGAAGATAGAAACTTTTGAAAATATAGCTAGAAAGGATAAAATTAAAGTGGAATTTAAAAATAGAGTGGAAATGAAAGAGAGATATGGCTAAGAAGTAAGAATTATTTAGAGGGACTGACAAATCTTAAAGAATTGCAAAATATGGGGATCTCACAAAACAAGAGCAGCAACTACAGAATGCTAAACAGAAAATAAGGGATTACCTCAATAATATGCATGACTTTAGAAAGACTGCTGTTAAGCAATTATTTTATGACAATAACTCTAGAGCACAAAAACTTTTAGCACAATGACACAGGCTACAGA
This sequence comes from Protopterus annectens, assembly GCF_019279795.1. NCBI lineage: Eukaryota > Metazoa > Chordata > Ceratodontiformes > Protopteridae > Protopterus > Protopterus annectens. The sequence continues at coordinate 549,242,226 of NC_056730.1, read as the reverse complement.
AAGTAGAAAGGGCTGCCACTAACCTTAGGGAGCCCATAACAAGGAAGATAACAAGGGATCCTGTACAAGTATTAGAAATAGTTTGGAAATTCTATGAAAGCCTGTATAAAGCAGAGAATTCTGGAAATCAAGAAAAGGTACAATGGAAGTGTTTATGGAAGAATTAAATATGCCAAGGCTAGAGGGACAGGAGGCTGACTTAGGATAGGAGTAGATGAAACAAAAATGGTGATATATAACCAATCTGCAAGAAAGTCCATAGGGATAGATTGTATTCCTGTGGACGTTTGGAAGCTAGGAGGGAAAAAATTATAAAGATCTGGAAGGTTTTGTTTAACAGTATTTTAAGACGAGGAGAAATACCACCATCCTGGAAGAAAGCAGTAGTAGCTTTAATACCTAAAGAGGGTAAAGATCCATCAGATCCAGCGTCATACAGGCCCATTTCAATACTAAATCATGATCATAAAGTGTTTATATCTATAATGACTAAAATACTGACAAAGGTGATGCCAAAATTGATAGATATGGATCAATGTGGTTTTGTGGAGGGAAAGCAAACATTTGACAGCATAAACAGAACAGTGATGATGCAGAGGGAAGCAAAATGTAACGAAAATACCACTGCTGCTGGTTGGTCGTGATGCAGAGAAAGCATTTGACAGAGTAAGCTGAGATTTTATGAGCAGAGCAATGGAAGAATTTGCATTTCCTGATAAAATTATAAGGCTGATTAGCAGGATATACAAAGGATCAGAGGCAAAAATTAAAGTGGGTGCGGTCCGCTCTGATAACCTCTGCTTGATAAGAAGAGCCAGACAGGGGTGTTCTCTCTCCACTTTTTTATTTGCATTACATTTAGAACCATTGGCAAAGAAAATAAAGAGCTCAGAAATTCAAGATTAAAATTAGTATGGTAGTCAAGAAAAGCTGGTTCTATTTTATATGACATTATTTTATAGCTGACAAAACCAGAAAGGACCACTACAGTGCTGTGAAATTTACTGAGACAGTTTCAAAACTTTTCAGGATACAAAATTATTGAAAGCAAAACAAAAGCAATAGTGGTAAATTATGTACCCACATTCAAATTGGTTCAGCAATATCCATATTTATGGCGACATGATAAAATGAGACATTTAGGAGTATGGGTGTGGCAGTTAAGGATATGTGGGAAGAAACTAAACAAATGATAATACAAAAACTGAAAAAATGGAAACTCTGTTATATGGATATCAATAGCAAGATACAAGCAGATAAAATGTTTTTAGTCTCTTTAGAAATATGCCTGACCAGTATATAAGACTATCAACCAGAGGAGAAGTTCTGGATAGCAATTAACAAAGAGTTGAAGGATTTTATCTAGGAGGAGAAGACGGCAAGAGTCAAGTGGGATAAGCTTATTCTTCAAATAAAGCAGGGCAGACTGGGATTACCAAAGTTGAGTAATACAGCTCAGCAAGCTCCTGCCTGGTGCCCTGCAGAGTTCTACAGCAGCAGAGAGACAAAAGAGATACTTTGGAGTGATTAGTGTAATTTTTCTGCATTTTCTTGCTGCCTTTAGCTAATTCCGCCTAAAACTCATGTTTTCTACAGTTTGTGATTTAAAAAGCTTGTTTCAGCTACATATTGTACTTATTTTACTGCCTGTACTTTAACAAAGTTGTTTTTGTGTTTAAATTACCTGTTTAACTGTTGTAGGCTACACGCTCAAGTGTGATAGCCATTTCTGTGCATTTAAACTGTTTTTTTATTGTATCTGATTTATTTTCTGAAAAAAACAAAAAAATATATACTTGTTTTCCTGCCTTTCTAAGCTAGTATAGTCCAATTTTCAGGTTAGTGCTGAATTCAGGGCTGTGTTATAAGTTTCTGTGTTTGCCCATACCTTACTTGGATAGAAGGAAGTTTCTCTGTTCACTGTGAGACAGGGAGCTTTGAGCAGCCTATCTGTCCCTAGAGGAGTGGTTTCAGCCCAGAAATTAGTAGTTTATTGGCCATTTTGGGCGGTTTTGCAAGCCGGGCAGAGCTGGTTAGCTAGGGTATAACTATTCCCAGTTCCACAAAGTCTACTGTTCAATTTTTCCCTTGGAACTAGACAAACTTTCAGCTTAAGCACTCAAACTATTCACTTCTCATACCGGCAAATGCTCAAAACTCATAGCAAGCACTAATAAACCTTAGCACTAGACTCCCCTATACTGTAGAGAAGGACAAGGCTCTCTATTCGACCTTACCAGTCCAATCAGTAAAACAGTTCACTGTACCTATCCAAGCATGTCAAAAGGGCAGTTTCAGGTGTACTCTCTGGTACAACTGGTGAATCTGGGCATTTTGAGGCAATGTTATAATTGCCTCATGTACACAGACAACCCTCTCCTCCTTCCACCAAACACTAATACATGCGAGAGATGCAATTATACAGCCAAACTGGAGGCTAAGCTCTCTCAACCCAAGACTGGACCAGGCAGTCAAGAGGAGAAGGGAATTACTTGCATCACACCACCAGTCTAACATAGACCTATGAAACCAGCACCGGCAAAAAACACACATAAATACATGAAAACATACTCGGAGGATCTAAATAAAAATCTGCAGAAGCAACAGAGACCTGCAAAGCAGACATCCAAGCAACCTCCAACCCCCAACACAAACCATGAAACACATACTTCACAAAACCAGTGTGCCACACAATCACAGCCCTTAAGGCAAAATAACATGCCCAACACACTAGTAATAGGTGACTCCATAGTCAGGCACACTGACGTCCCACTCACTAGGTTAAACAAGGAGTAGGTTACTGTTAGCTGCCTGTCGGATGCCAGGATCTGCCACATAACATAAGCACTCAGGTCACTCCAGAACAAGTACAAATATGACTCTGTCATTGTCCATGTTGATGTGAATGACCTGAGCTGCACCTCCCTGGACTACATGAAAAGAGACATGGAGGAGCTCTCTGATCACATAGCCCAGGCCGGTATGACCCTGACCCTGAGTAGCATCTTGCCCTCACCATGAATGATACCATGGTATAGAGAAAAAATTATCAATTTCAACAATTGGCTAAGCTTCTGGTGTTATTCAAAGGGGATCCAGTGTCTGTCAGCCTGGGATGACATGCTCGACAAGCCACACTGCTTTGCTAGAGACGGCTTGCACCTGTCACCCTTAGGCTGGCCAAGGCTCTTGCCACCCCCATAGTGCCTTTTTTAGGCAAGGCTCAAAAGACAAACCCACCGCTATAAATAGCACAAGTAACAAAAAAATGAGGGTAGTGCTACTCAATGCCAGAAGTCTAAACCTCAAAATGCACGCACTCGAGGCACTCCTCAGTATGGAGAAAACTGATATATGTGCAGTAACAGAAACCTGGTTTAAAGTTCCAGAGAGTACCCCAGCACTACCAGGCTACAACTCATACCATACATTTTGGCCACAAAACCCAGGCCGAAATACAAAAGGCGGGGGAGTATCCATATTCATCAAGGATACCCACACCTCCAGGTTAGTGGCACAGCCTCAATGCTTCAGAGATCATCCACGTGCAACTAACAATGGGCAAAACTGCTATTCAAATTATAGCTTGCTACAGATCACCAACCATGTCCCAAGGACCGCCACTCCGCATTCCTGGAAACACTGGGAAACATAAAGGTCCTACCAAACACCCTGATATTGGGTGATTTCAATTACCCAAACATTAACTGGGAGAACTACTCAAGTACAAATTCCCTTACCCAACATTTCCTAGAATTTATAAACTCAAATGCCCTGGATCAACTGGTCAACACCCCCACTAGAGGTGACAACATATTGGACCTGGTCATCACCAACATGGGCGACAAGTGTTCCACACTGGAAGTCAACCCCTCGCTGGTTAGATCTGACAATAAACTAATCACTCTGGATATCCACATTCCGCAACCACCCCCAGTCAAAGGAACCAACGTGAAAAACTTTTCATATGCAAACTTCACGTTACTTAAGACCGAGGTGGGAAGTTTCAAAGCCCCCATGCTAAAAGATAATGCTGTCCAAGCTGCAAAATCCTTTACTAATGCACTCTACTGGCACCTACAAGAATGCATGGATCGTGCTATCCCAAACAAAAACAAGACTCACTCTTCCAAGAAAAGGAAACCAGTCTGGTGGACCCTTGCCATAAATAAGCTATACAATAGAAGGAGGAAACTAGTATAAAAAAGAAAAATCCCAAGAAGGGAAGACATCCTGATCAGTATCAGCAAGAAACTACGTTCCCTCATAAAATAATTCAAGGCTAGCTTCGAAAGAAAAATTGCCATGGACTCCAAAGATAACCACAAGGCATTCTTTAGCTTTGTCAAGAATCTAAGTGGCAATTCTCAGATCTACTCTGAGTTAGTGCAGAATGGCACAAAATACACTGAACTGACCGATATAGCCACCATCCTGGCAGACTTCACCCCCCCTCTTACCCCCAAAAGAGCCCATTACTACACCAGAAGAATGTAGTGCCCCTGAAATCACAGACACTCAGGTTAAAACAGCCCTCTCCAAAGCCAAAAACACAGCATCAATGGGACCGGACGGTATCCCAGGCTGCGTCCTACACGAGCTCAAAGATGAACTAACCCCCTCACCTAAACACACTGTTTAAACTCAGCCTCTCTACAGGCTACATGCCCACAGAGTGGTGCACAGCAACGGTTATTCCACTCCACAAAGGTGGAGCCACAATGGACCCCGGGAACTATCACCATATAAGCCTGACTAGCTTGGTCTGCAAAGCTATGGAGCGCATCATCATGGATTTCATTATGGATCTCATTAACAGAGACATTGGAAACCTCCAAACACTGGACCCTACCCAGTTCAGCTTTGTTAAGGGCAGATCATGCCTCCTAAACCTGGTGGACTTCTTTGAGACAGTTACCAAGGCTATAGACTAGGAAAAGGTGGTCCACACAGCCTACCTAGACCTTGCAAAGACCTTCGACACCATTCCCCATTCAGGTATACACAAGCTCACCAGCCAGAACATAAACCCCTACGTTACGAGATGGGTTGCCAACTGGCTCACGGACAGAACCTACATGGTAAGAGTTGTGGGAGCTAGGTCTGACTCTAAACCGGTTACAAGTGGTGTTCCCCAGGGCTCAGTCCTAGAACCCCTCCTGTTCGGCATACACTTCTCAGAGGTACAGGCAAGCACAAAAGGACTATGGCTGACCAAGTTCACAGGCGACTGCAAACTAGGGGCTATAAATGACTCTCTGGCTGACACAGACCTCCTCCAAAAGGGTCTCACTGAGACAGATACCTGGTGTCAAAACCATGGCCTCAAGCTAAATGCCAAAAAGTGCATAGTCATGCCATTTGGAAAAAACGTAATAAGGGATCTGGAGACCCAAGTAGATAGTAACCTCTCCTTTGATAATCACATTGCCAAAGTGGTTAGAAAATCCTTCTATGTGGCCCACCTAATCACAAAAGGGTTTGCATCCAAATCGAAAGAGGTCATTGGGTCCCTCTATGCATCACCCATCAGACCCATCATAAAGTACAGTGCCCCATTTGGGATGCACCTTACAAGACACCTGCAACAACTGGAAAAACCACAGAAGTACCTCACCAAGAGGATCAATGGCCTCAAGCAGATGCCATATGCAGCTCAACTGAAGAAACTCCAGCTATACTCGGTTACATACTGCCTACTCGGAGGTGATCTCTGCCTAACATACAAGGCCATTGTCCAGCCCAGAACTGATGGACATGCTCCACTTAAAGAAAACCATATCCCCTCAAGCCATATGCTCCAGGGATCTAAACCTCCCCACAACAATAAATAGGACATGCTGGAGGGATAGATTCCTGTCCCAGAGACATGCTCTGGAACAAGATTCCAGTCTACATTAGGCAGAGCTCCTCGCTAACCCTCTTCAAGACAAACCTTGATGAGTGGATGGAAAACAGAAAGTTTACCCCAGGGATCACTTCAATGGCTCTGCTGGACAGAGCCACAGGGAACTAATCTGAGGGGGCGGCGAAAGCCAACACATTCCGGCTAGGCTTATAAATGCCTTTGGGCAGATAGCCTAGTACCAACCTATGAATGGGTATTTCACAGCAACACAGTTAAGGCTCCTATACATAGCACAAATAGAAAACTATAACTCAAAGTGGAAAGAGATTATGAAGAAATGGGGGGGGGGGGCAAGTAACAGGGATAGACTGGTATTTTGGATGCAAACCTTTGAGGAGAACAACAATAATCATATAGAATATTATATTCATAAAGTAGCAGAAGGTCATCTAAGAACTAAGACAACATGGGAATGGAGAAAGGAGATTCTGCTGATAGGGGTAACTGCAGTTAAAGATATAGACAATATTCAAGAGGGGGCAGGAATATATTGGAGAAAACTGGCAAAGGAACCAAGGCATTGGGAGCAAATAACTAGAAATGGAAAGGTAATAGAATGGGAAGATGCCAAGAACTTATTTGGACTGCAGGCTAGAGATTACCTTCCATATTAAGGTTTGATATCAGAGTATAGGCAAAAAGAAAGCAATAGGAGGTCCTAAATAAAAGAATGAAAGATCAGCACTGGTAGAGTTTTTAGTAGAATCTAGAACAGAAGTTACCTTAAAAATGGAATAATTGGTACAGCATATAAAATACTGCATGATAAATATAAGAATGAATCAGAGGAGGTTATGAAGGATTGGGAAGAGATATTAGATAAACAATTCACAAAGAAGATTAGGATCTTTGCCGGGAAGTATTTACACAGGTATTTTTATACTCCAAGCAGACTTCAGTGAATTTTTCCTCAGGCAGACAGAAAATGTTGGAGGTGTGATGCGGAAGAAACAGGCAACTGGGAACATATTTTCTGGGAGTGTAATAACTTGGCAGAATTTAAAGATGCCCTGCAGACTGTTCTGTCAGAGATGCTGGGTGGGCAAACTGGATTGGCTAGGGAGATTAATTTATTTAGCTACGATACAGAATCGGAATTGCCTAGACATAGTAAGACCTTGCTGAGCTTAATTATGATGGCCAACAAATAATAAATTACTAGAAAATGAAAATCAAAGTCTAAACTGACTTCACTAGAAGCAGTGAAGATAGTAACAGAGATAAAACAACTGGAACTAGGATCTTTAGAAAAGGGTAGGAGCAAATTACATAGGAAAAAATTAGAAATGTGGGATCAATACATGCAGAGGAGGAACAAGGTTTAAAAGAAGGCAGGATTTGAATGAGCTATGTAATGGTTGACTAACAATGACTGGATATGTTAAAAGTGATGTATAATGCTTGCAGCAACAGTTGTGCTGGCACGGTTTGGAATGTATAATGTTTGCAACTGAGATTGTGTCACTCTGGTTTACTTTCATTTATATAAATATCACAAACTCTATGTCATACATGATAACTGAATAAAGACATTTCTTGTTTAAAAAATAAGAAATCATTTATCAAATTCACATGCGTCTTCTATAGCATTGTTATTTACACTTTGCATTTTTAACATAATTAATCTTTCCTTTTTTGTCTATACCTGTGAGACCATTCACATTCCAAGAGAATATGGAAAGTGTTGTCATTATGATAAGAAATAGTTATTCTCACCTATTATATATGACAGCTTTTTTAAATATCTATATTTCCAGCTTTTGTATTACATGCACCCAATAATGTTTGGCATGTTGATCCTTTATACAGTTTTTTTTTCCTTATCATCTCCACTTGAACCTATGTTACATTTTACAAGATTTTTTGTTTTAAATGAAAACCCTCAAAAAACACACCCCAGAACAACCCCATGACATGTTAACTTATTACAAACACACAAAACTATGTACCTTTTCAAATAATGAAGTTTAATCATCCTAATAAGAACAACTGCCACAAGTAGACAGCTGCAAACACAAACATTATCTAACCTACATGTGAGATTATACATACTAAGATGCATGTTTCTGCCTGTGCTCCAATTTGTGGCTGTTCTTTATTTTAACTTTATTTCCCCCACCCCCAGATATAAAAAACAACTTGCATACTTCCAGCAAACATTATTTTTTAGCATTGGAGAAGCCAATGCTTTGGCTTTTTATTGCCCTATAATTAGTCTCTTGTCTCAAAGGACATGTAAGACAAATGTAGCTCCCAGCTGCAGGTTTCTAAAGCATGCTGAAACATTTATTGCCAAGGAAAAACTGTTCATTACATTTACTGCTGTCTTTATTTACCTGTTTTCACTCAAAACTTGACATCATATTACATCAAGGGTCTTAATACAAACATTTATCTATGCAAAAATAAGAGAACATATATCAGCTCTACATATATTATGATCTGTGTACTTCTGCACCACATCTCCCCACCTTAACAACCCAAGATTGCAGCCTATTCACTTAAACATGCTTTTGTCTGGCATTTTTCTCTTTTTGCATTATTGTCAATATCATCATCATCTTCTTTCAGCTGTTCCCGTTAGGGGTCGCCACAGCGGATCATCTGTTTCCATTTCTTCCTGTCCTCTGCATCTTGCTCTGTCACACTAACCACCTGCATGTCCTCTCTTACCACATCTATAAACCTTATCTTAGGCCTTCCTCTTTTCCTGTTACCTGGTAGCTTCATCCTTAGCATCTTTTTCCCAATATACTCAGGATCCCTCCTCAGCACATGTCCAAACCAACGTAATCTTGCTTCTCTGGCTTTGTCTCCAAGCCTTCCAACCTGGGCTGACCCTCTAATATAATTATTCCTAATCCTGTCCACCCTCGTCACACTCAGTGCAAATCTTAACATCTTTAACTCTGCCATATCCAGCTCAAGCTCCTGTCTTTTTGTCAATGCCACTGTCTCCAACCCATACAACATAGCTGGTCGCACTACCCTCTTGTAGACCTTCCCTTTCACTCTTACTGGTACTCATCTGTCACAAATCACTCCTGACACTCTTCTCCACCCACTCCATCTTGCCTGTACTCTCTTCTTCACCTCTCTTCCACACTCACAATTACTCTGAACTACTGATCCCAAGTATTTAAACTCATCAACCTTCGCCACCTCTACTCCTTGCATCCTCACCACTCCTCTATCCTCCCTCTTATTCACACACATATATTTTTAGTCCTGCTGACCTTCATTCCTCTACTCTCTAGAGCATATCTCCATCTCTCCAGGGTCTCCTCCACATGTTCCCTACTCTCACTACAGATCACAATATCATCGGCAAACATCATAGTTCCAGGGGACTCCTGTCTGATCTCGTCTGTCAACCTGTCTATCACCATTGCAAATAAGAAAAGGCTCAGAGCTGATCCTTGAAGTAATCCCACCTCCAGCTTAAAAGCATCCGTCACTCCCACCACACACCTCACTGCTGTCACACTACCCTTGTACATATCCTGTACCACTCTTACATACTTCTCATTGTATTGAATATATTTCTTGATATTAAAAAGATGAAAAATTCATATATTTACTTTAGTATCTTTATCACATACAATAACTAAAATGCCTTACTATGTAACATGCAATTTATATCTTGAAAAGTTTTATAGAAATTATGTTAAGAACAAAAACTGTTTTACTTAGTGTTAACTTTTTCTTTCCTCCTCCCTTCTCTTTAGTCTCAATGACATGAAGTGACGTAAATGCCTTTCAGTTCCCCACAAGTTTAACAAAGTCAACAAAAGTCCATTCTTTCTCCTTTTTCTTGTAACGAGGTATTTCATAAATGTGATTGTTTTCTAATCTCACATTTATTCACTGATTTCAGTGTTACTGTTATTCCTGTTCATTTCCATCTCCCATCTCCAGAATTCAGTTAATTTCCAAGGCGCACTCAAGTCTTCCAGCAATTTTCTCTTTCTCACAAGCATTTTCATTTTGAACATTGGAAAAGGTTTCACTGGCAAGGTCTCTCCATATGCTTTATTATCATAATAATGAGAAGCAGAGTCCCCTTCTCCTTGATGGGTCACTTTTTTGTTGGATAAATGTTTGTATTACCTCCTTAGCCTGTTATTTTTTCCTGATCCTTTAGGAAAAAATATTCTGAAGACAGCTGGATATAGCAGCTTGAATCTCACACCTGCCTTTTGACATTTCCTGATTACTGGGATAAATGTGTTTCTCTTCTGCCTGGTGTACAGAGAATAATCATTTTCAAAATCACTATCTCCAACTTTTAATACTTTGCCCTTCTGCCAAAGTTTTGTCAGAATCAACTCCTTCTGTAGGGATAATTGCATCTTTACTAACATAGGACTTGGCTGCTTTTTCATGGACAGGTTTGGAGCATACACACAATGTGCCTTTTCAATTAACAGAGCCTGCTGTGGAATACCAATCCAGTTGCTTATCTGTACCTTCATAAAATGAATAGTGTGTTCCTTCTAGTTTCTCTGGTACATCAAAAAAAATCTAAGGTTTTCTCTACATGCTCTGTCCCCTAATTCTACAATGTTTTCAAACATCTGTCCTTCAGCAGACTCATACCCAGCCAGCATTTTCTTCACTTTGACCTCTGATTTTTGCAGTTTTACCAGCTCATCTGAATATCTGTTTAAGCTTCTTCCATTTTTTCCAGCCTTTTGATATTTGAGTTTATATACTCCTTCAGTGTTTCATTTATTTTAATCAGCCCTGAGCACATATGACTTAATTTTTCCTCTAGATTACTGGAAGCCATGTCTTGTACCAAACCTGGATCTTGAACTGCCTTTTGCTGAACAGCTGCAAGATTTTTCCCAATCAGTGATTTCTCTTCACCTTTTCTAGCTGAATTAATTTTAGGCTCTCTTAGTTTATTCTTTGCTGGCATCCAGGCAGTGTACTTACAAGCCAATAACTGAATTTACAAAAAGTGACAGATTTCCTCATCCTTGTCTTTCAGTTTCTTTTTTCCCACCATGAGATCTGAAATTAAGCTGTTTATCAGTGGGCAGCCATCTTGGAAAGTTTCAAACATCATTATCTTCAGCAAAGACAAACTTCTGAAGAGAATTTATGGATAAAGGACAACTTGATCTTGGAGCATAGTCTTCTCCTATAAACCTATAAGGTGTGACCCTACGAATTAATCCTTTACAAATTAAAATTATTTAAATAAAATTATGGCTAGGATAGTTAAACACCCATTGGATGACATAGGTAGGCAAAAGATGGGTCACATGGTTAGGCCTAACATTTCCCACCAGGGATGATAGCCTAGTATTCTCCTATGAAACTACTACGCCAAAGCTTCCAAAGTATTCATTGCTGACACCATTATGTTGATAACTGTAGCTTAAATAAACACTAAGAGCGACCTCCAGACTGCACTATGTATGTCTGAAGAAGATTATTAAAGCCTCAGACTCTCATCAAGCTCAAAAGTTCAGCATTAAGGAGGGTAGACCACACAAGAAACTATATACCTCTGCACCAGTAGCTACTTCCCCTTAACAGCAATGAGTCTGAGATTCAGCAAAGGATCTAAAGAGATGGTGTTTCGTCTGGATAACTACAATACAGCAACTTCACAAACTGATCCATGAAAGGACACAAAGGATAAAATTCGTAATTTGGTTACCATCTGCATACCTAATATGGATGTAAAAGCTCTATGGCTAACAAATACCATCTAAAGGAGCCTGAGAATGCACCACCAGCAATTAATTCCTGAAAACAATCACAGTAGCATATTTTTGTTGAGGTCCATGCAACCAGCACTGAGGCTATGAACTCAGACACCAGATTATCCTCTCGAAGATGGTATTCATTGTCTGACTCAATTTTCAAAAACAGGTTATTAAAATACCAGATGCACCCTGGACAGGGATCCTATGATCAAGAAACTACTACAAAGATTTATTGAAGTCCTGCTTCAAAAAAGCAGATAAGAAAATCACAAGCTGGAAGAAAGTGATCGTCAACAAATGTCCACAGAGCCACTATTAATGCCAAGTGGTGGCTTTCTTCACAGAATCATTCTGCTTTCAAAACTGAAGAGAAAAATACATTTGAAATTATTATCAATGAGAAGTTCTCTCACATGGAATCACTAACAGTTTTTGAGGATGGCTTTACTGGCCTAGGACTGATTAACTATCTCAGGACCATGACTAAGTCATGGTGAAAAGCACTCCTGAATTAAGAAACTGTGGTGGGAGTTTGCCATAATGGTTAAGGTGTTTACCCTGCAGACCCAAACTGCATGGTTTGATTCTCACTTTGGATAACTGGCTAGGCTTAAAATGGCTCACAAGAGCAGTTATCCTATTATGAACTTATCCTAGTAACTTAAGATGAATTAAGGAACTGATGAGACACAAAGAAGGACTGCAGCAGAGATAGCCTTCAATAAGATACAGCTATTTTCTCTTTAGATAAAGGAGTTCACTGATGCACTACTGATACTCAGCAGAGGTTGGAACCTTGTTCTATACCAAACGTACCAGTTTAAGCCTCAACTCCAAGATGAATAACTATGGCTTCCTATGCTACCAAGTAAATTGAATTACTGGTTATGGTGCGTTTGTCTGTTGGCCACCAACCATCACAGAATCAAAGAAAAGGACATACTGGATGAGACAATTTCCTGTGACAACTGTATTTAAACATTTATGTAATATAACTTATGCTTACCTAAAAATATTGACTGTGAATATTTTTCATCAGGAGAAAGAGGAAGTTTATCTGGGTTATCTCGTACTAGTTTTCTGATAAGAAATGACATGGTGTTCTGGAAGGAAAA
>NC_056730.1:548914480-548924480 GCF_019279795.1 Protopterus annectens | reverse complement strand
CCATCTACATCCCCCCCAGGCAACGATATTCTACTTCTTGAAGATATTATGCCTGGATATCTACCACTATAAACAATGAGACCGTTATCCTTGGCGATGTAACAAACTGGCTAGAGTTCACAGGTCACTCCCCACCATCTAACATTAACCTCTTCAATTTCACACAGCTAATAACAGATATAGCTAGACCTAGCAGAAACAAAGATAGTGGCTTAGTTCTAGAGTGGATACTAGTCTCTGACCCAAATAAAATGTCAACAGCAGGCACGCTTCCTTGTAGCATTAGTGACCATGTATTATGTAAAACCAACCAAATACCTTCCCAACACTACTTCAAACAAACTAGAAATCTAAATAATTTTGATCCCACAACTCTTAATGAAACGCTGAGAAACATCAATTGGAAATCCACTGAAAGTACTTTCCCTAGATGATGCTGTTGAGCTCTTTAACTCTACATTCCTTAACACCTTAAACAAATTAGCACCACTGAGACAAAAAAAAAAAAGAGTAAAAACCAACCACAGCATATGGCTCTCCAGAGCTACCAAGCAAACTATGATTACCAGGGACAAAATCTGGAAAAAGTGGCTAAAGCACAAGAATCCCAATGATCTAGAATTTAGCTCCTTAATCAAACTAAGCATCTAATTAATACCTGAATATAGGAATAGTATGATTTTTTGTCATGCAATATTTGTCCTTTTATTTGATTGTAGAGTTGTCTGTATAACTGAAAATTTATGTTGTTTATATTCTTTAGCCAGGGAGTCCATGCTTTGTCTCGGTCTTTCATTAGAATTTTACATGATTTGGTGAGCCATGGAGCATGGTTATTTTTTTACTCTTTTTGTTTGCTTAGGGGCTAGAAAGTTAAGAATGCTTAGGAAGGTGCTGTTGAAATGTTCAACTACAACATTAAGGGGAAGTCTTTTTAGGATGGACCAGTCTATAGCTTTTAGAGATTCATTAAATACCTCTTTGCTGAATTTTTGCAGGTTGGTGTACAGTGTTGAACTTGTGTTGCTTTGTGAGTTGAGTGATAGTCCATGAGTATAGGCTGGTAGGTGGTAACTTAAAGAGTCGGGAAGTGTGCCTGAAGACGTAAAGTTAGAAGCGTTTGAGACTATCATCCAGTCCAGGGTAGGGTGTTGGATGTTATTTTTGCTATATCTGGTAGGCGTATTTATAAGCTGAGTAAAGCCACAGAGGTTTATACTGTTTGTTCGGTGATGAGAGGTTAGTGTCTGCCAGACAGTGTTAACATCCCCTAGGATAATGGTTTTGTTCAGTACTGTTTCAGATATCCAGGCTAGAATATTTTATAGAATGGGAATGTTTTGCCCAGGAGGGATGTATAAAACAACTTTGCAGATGAGTTATGTTTTAGCAATGTTATAAGGATTTCAGCTGTGCAGAATTTTGGTATAGTATTTGAGTATGGGGAAACTATCAAGTTGTTTGGGAAAATTAGGGCTATTTCGCCACCTTTTTATGTTCTCCATCTACTCTGATAATGCTGTAACCAGAGGTAAGAATTTCAATATCTTTTATTTCTGCTTTTAGCAAAGTCTCTGTAACAGCCAGGATGTCTGGTTTACAGCGTGTTAACCAGGCATGAAAAAGTAACAGTTTATTGCACATACTCCTTATATTAAGAGTGATAAGATTTAGTTTTTTGTCTGTATAGTAGAAATGGATCCTGGGTTGGGGTTAATGTCCCCTCACAAGTTTAACACCGTGAAAGAACGTGTCTAGTTGTTTTAATACTTAAGTAATTTGGAATTTGTATTAGTTTTAGGTTGTATTGGTTAGTATTGAGTGCCTTAGCGTGGGAATAGAAGAAGATCAGTACAGAGATCAGTGTTGGGGTTATTTGGGAGAAGCTTGTGGTGGAGGGATTGAGTGGTGATGGTGAGGTAATAGTTGAGGTATGCTTTTGTAACAGTGTTGCTGGATGAGTTGTTGGAGTAGAAAAGAAAAGAAGGAAGAGAAATGAGAGGCATGAGTAAAACAGCATGACTGGTGTAGAGTGAGATAGCTTAAATGGAAGTAGAGGTGGAATTAGGGCTGCTGATACTACACTTATAACCTATATGGATACTGAATAATATTCAAAAGACCAAAGGACTACTGTTGAATGGATTCAAGAACCAAGCTATATGAATGCAGAATAAGACTGGAGCCAAAGTACAGACAAATGACAAATTTATTCTTGGTTAAAATTAATCAGTTTTGCTAAGCGCTTTCATCCATGTAACACTGGACTTCTTCAGAGCATGGGTGTAACATACACTAAACTTCCTTATATACTCATAATAAACCAATCACATTATTAACAAGCAATTAATTAATAACAACCATTAAAGCCATACAGAAATATATCACTGAACACCTCAAAGCATATATTACATTATACACAAAATTAATTTTTTAAGTATTAAAACAAATATATATATAAACTCTTCATTAAAAAATCTTAACCACCTTAATTTATTAAGATCTAAAATTATCAACCTTCATTTTTAAAATAGTACTAACAGAAACCTGTTCATTCAACCCTAAATTACGGGTTGCATCCAACAATAGCTGCCACATTAATTCCTTTTCTTATGGATACTGTCAATAAAGCTAGAGATAATGGCAAACTAGTCTCCTCCTTATTTCTAAACTTGTCAAAATCTTTTGACACAGTTTATCACAACAAACTTCTACTTCAGATGTCCTCACTAGGTCTCTGTCAGCCCACCCTTCTATGGTTTACAAGCTATGTATCCAATAGGTATCAGTCAGTAAAATGGTACTCCAACCTCTCCCCATACCTCCCAGTTACCCCTGGTACCCCACAAGGCTCTAGCCTCACACACTCCTCTTTAACATTCTCACCATCACCTTCCATACGTCCACACAACAGGCCTCCCTAATAGAGTACACAGATGAGTTCACACTCATTTGCACATCTGACCTTACTCAGGAAGCTTTAACAACCACCGAAACATGGCTTTGTAATTCACAACTCATACTCAATCCAAAAAATATCTAAATTATTACTTGTTACCCCCAAATCACTCTCTCTTGATAATACAACCACTGAAGTCACTTTTCATAGCAAATTATTAATAATGATATTGGATGATAATCTTAAATTTAACTTGCATACACAAAACTGCATAAGAAAATTTCATCAAAAACTAGGGATTCTTCACACAACTAAAACTACACCTCCCACTACTTATCTCCTCCCCATACTTCTTTTATGGTGCTCCCATCTTTACTAACCTCCATGCATCACATAAATCAAAACTTGAACAATGCTATAACTAAGTTGCTAAATTTGCAGCAAACAGCCCTTTCAGAACCCACCAATGTATAACACTAAAAAGCCTAAAATGGTCAGAACTAGCCCATCGACTAACATACAAAGCTTCTTACAATGCATAAAACTATTCAACAGCCATCTGCTGGTCCAGAATTAAATAACATGCTATATAACTATTTTCCCAGTCGGTCATTATGATCCAATGGCCAAAACTTCTGAGTGTCCACAAATCTGTCAAATGTGGGCATTGTCTACACTCGTACAATGTTGCTAAGGCCAGAAACTCCTTACCTTTATCCATCCTTCTAAACCATTTTGAAAGACTTCCAAGCCAAAAACTGGTACTTTCCTTGCTCAACACCAGGAATAACTATATCCCTAAATCTAAACAAGTACTTATTCATACCTTACATCTCATTACTCTCCCTTCTTCACTAATTTCCTTACTTCTATCAAATTCTCTCCCTGGCTTTCTCTCTAAATATAACATAAGCCTCATTTTCTCTCACTTCACATTGCAATTCCTGTTTGTATCATACTAACTTGCCTTTAGTTTATAAAAAGGCTACAATTTCTTTATATGTTAGATCATTGTCTAATAACTTGCATCTAATTCTAACCAACATTTTCATTTTTTATTTTTATTTATTTATTTTATTTATTTAATATATATTTATAAAATAAAATAAAATAAACATTGTCTAATAACTTGCATCTAATTCTAACCAACATTTTCATATTGGGTCTAATTTGGTACGAGTATTTAAACAATAGATGTTTTTTGTATTGTATCTGAAGATTGTAAAATTATTGTTTTTTGAATGTTTTGTAATACTTTGGAGCTTTTCTCCCCTGGCCTCTGCTGAAAATGGGCTCTTACCCAGATGGAATTTCTCAGTAATCAAATGTCACAAAATTACTAAATAAATAAAATCTAAATAAATAAAATCATTTAAACTCACTCATAGCCAACCTTCTGAATGTCACCTGCAAAGGGAAAAACAGTCGTTTGTAGGTGGCATGTGTTGCATCCAGGTGTTTCCATGAGCTATTTAATGTTAAAAGAAAACTCCACCTTCTTCTACAATTTAACTCAACTCTTAGGTTCTCCCTAGGGTTTTCTCCCCACATTATGGTTCCAGTACTGTGTAGGCACCAGAAACCTGCTTGTAATTTATAAAGCTTTCATTTTCTTGTCTGAAATCAAAGGGAAAAAAATTACACACTTTTTAAGCTTAACATCTCACATACTTTGCAGAGGATTTTGTCTACCCCTGCATGACTTGCCACAGGCAGAGAAATTTGTAGTCGGGTGCTGCTGACAATCTTATATTGCTAATTAGTCCAGCTGATGTCAGGACGTCAGCAGTTGTAAGACTGAAAGGTGTGAAACTGTTTTCCACTGTCTCTATTGCAGAGAGAATTAGAACTTACACTGATTGACAGCTCCTTCCAATGTAGCCTTGCCTTTCATAGCAAAACTAAGCAATTAGATCAGTCAATGGTTCAAAGGTAGTTGTCACCTCTCATGACAAATCTACATAAGCAGCGTCACAATAGTAACATACTAAGAGTTCAACTTTAAAATGTTTGTTTTTTATACTAGTTTACATTTTAAGATGACTTAAATGTAGTATCAAAGATGTGTGTGACATTTGTCTGAAAAAGTTAGAAAATATTTTTTCTTCTTGAAAACTAGCAACACATTTACCAAAAAGTATGTGTGCTATCAATTCATCTTGGACTACAACATGATGTTTTGAACAAAGGTTTGAAATTTAGCTACTTTTTTGTTGCAGCTCTAAACAAGTAATGTAAAACAAGCTTGAGACACACACACACACACACACACACACACACACACACACACACACACATACATACATACATACATACATACATACATACACGCGCGCGCGCGCACACACACACACACAAATGAGGGCCATTTGAGAAATAAAAGACGCAGTCCTGTTACTGAAGGCATATACAATGACCGACACTAATCCCATTATATGTCAGTGCCATGGTAATGCACCACTACTTCCTTATGTCTCATATAAAGCAGACTTCAAATGGGTTATGGGAAAGAGTAAGGCATGAAGAAAAACAAGATCTCATTGATATGTCAAGCCCCACTGGCAACCATTTTGCAGAAAATATTAAAATTCTATAAGAAGCAATCAGAGTGATTTTTAAGGTGTTAAAATAGCTCAGAAAACAATGATAAGAAAGAAAAAAAAACAGATAATTTGACTGTAAGGTGGAGTTTTCCATTAATAGAGCAACAGGTTTACTTCAGCCTATTACATCTAACTGAATTCTGTTAATCACACTTTGGGGTCAGCAATAAATGCATTAGCCCCGTGTTCTGTGTATCCAACTCTAGGCTGTGCACACTTTATTTATGTACCTTTTTGTAAGCAACTCACCATTCCCAGCTTTTAATTCTCCATCACCCACCCCACCCCCCCATATCATACATATGTGCATGACTCACTGGCACAAACTTATCAAAAAAGTACCATAGAACACTGATCTGCATTGTGATACTTCAGGGTCTAATGGGGACCGTCACATGGGCTACTGTACGGTCATGACCTGGAGCAGCAAACGCACAACAATGACACCATCTGACAAACAACTGAGCACACGTCAAAAATGTTCTTACAAATCAGAGACAAACTGCATCTCTCTGTAAAAGCAATGCTGCAACTGTAAAAGACTAAAATCACCTCAGCTTAGGCTAATGTGTCAGTAATAATGTCAGGAAACACTGTACACGGACAGCAACCAACATGTGTAACACCACACAAGGACAAATTCTGAGGCCCAAAACACACCTAGTCTAAAGAACAAATACAAATGGCCCTTTTGCAGCATACCCACCCCATGTGCCATGTGTGTGTGTGTGTGTGTGTGTATGGGATGGGTATGTGGTATATGCCCCTTTTGCAACATGTATCACATACGCACCCCATACACACACATGCACACCTCAACTACATCCAGTGAGATGGAAGAAATACATCACAAGTGAAATGTGCTGCATAATTCCACATTGTTATAACCCTTTAAGCTCGATCCAATTTCACAAAATTTGTTAGGAAACAAAAGGTTTTCCATTTTGCACCAGCAACTATGGCATTTGCCATAACCAGCATGTGACTCATTCATAGATATTCAATACTCAAAGCAATAGTTTCACAGTGACCACATTTGTTTCCATGTTGTTCAGTTTAGCACACTTAGATCAATTTCTTGCCCAAGCCACTCCTCCTATCCTCTCTCCTTCCATCAGCCAGAGTACCATATCGCTACTTTAACATTAATTTCTGTTCTTTACAATCACCCACTCTCACAAACCTTGCCACGGTGCACTTTTTCTTACAAAGTACACTTACACTACCTATACTACACAGCTACATATGTAGTGCACTACAGAATCACAGAAAACTGTCCACTTCTCCACACATCAAGTCTTACCAGGAACCAAGTGAGGTGGCTACAGGATGGAAGCCATGACAGCTGACCCACTATACTGACATCTGTTGACTTCCATTAGGGTATCAGTCAAGTATCACCACGGATTTTCCTCTGTACTTCTTCTCTCCTGCACTATGCTTAACATCCAAACCACATTTATAAATACCCACCTCCATACAGCCTGCCAGCCCCATGGCTGCCATCACAATAAATTCACACACATAGACACACACACACACACACACACACACACACACACACACACACACACACACACACACAAAATGTGCCCAATAACCATATGTCATTGCCCACTGCTCAATCACACAGTGAAGCAACAGAAAGGGGGCCATGGTATCTGACTCATGACTTCTCAAGAGAAGAATAAATGTTTCAGAAAACCCAGTCCATAAGTACATTACCACCAGCTTGCTGCTGAAGATGAGATCTGTCGGTATCAGTGTACTGGACTTTATAAAACAGCTAATGAGATCAGTTTGTGTCAGGACACTGGGTTTTCTCAAACAGCTAATCCAGGCTCGAGAAGAAACGAGTCAGATGCAGTGGTCTCAATTAAGTGTGCCATCACTGTGTGTGATTCAGTGGTGGATGAATGTCCATGATTAATGGGTGCATCTTATCTGTGTGTGTCTACTATGTGCGCATGTGTGGGTGGGCATGATGCAGAAAATGTTGAAGGAATTGCAGAAGGTGTGTGTACGTGTATTGTTTTGTGTGGTGGGGAGGTGATGAAGATCAGTGTCTCTGGGTGACTGTGATAGAAGGAACGCAGTGTGATGTGCAAGGTGTTTGTGTACATATTTCCCTCAGAGCAATAGATGTTTGCATGTGCATGTGTGTCTGCAGACCACATGTGAAGGGGCAACATGGAGCTACAGTTGACTGACATGAAATTGTGGACAGATAATGGACATCAGATGTCAGTATACCAGGTTTCAAGTATGGATAGTGATGTATTGACTAAACGGCAGTTGCTCTAGTCCACATTGGCACTGTAGAACTGTTTTGAAGTCAAGTGTCCATTGCCTTATGGCTGTAGAGTACAGTACAGTGTGTGTGTGTGTGTGTGCGTAGGGGGGGGGAGCCACTGGAGAAATGTGTTGTACAACTACCTGACACTTGTTTGTTGCCCTGTTAGGAAGACATTCATGACAATGTGGGAGGTTTACAACAGATGTGGGGTATCCTCTGAGACATCCTTCAATACTTTAGTGCCCCACATATTAATTATAGCATTGTTTTGTGGAGAGGTGGACAAAACTCTGTGGCTCCCTAATATGCATGTATGAGTGCATGTGTTTGGCTGCGTAGATGTATGCCTTTTGTAAATCTGATGTGGAGGTTAAGCATGGTGCAGTGCAGAAGTGCAGAGAAAACCTGACTGATATGGTGGTAGTCAGTGGCTGACAGAGTAGTTTGTCGGCTGCCATGGCTACCAGCCCACATTCACATAATAGATGTGGTCCCAGTTAGGCACTGTCATGTGGAGAGGTGGGCAGTTCTTTATGACTCCCTAGTACACTACATATGTGTATGTGCATGCGTGTGTGTGTGTGTGTGTGTGTGTGTGTGTGTGTGTGTAGTGTAGATGATGCAAGAATGTCCAGTACAAAATTGTACTAATACAAGTTTGGGAGAGTACAGTATGACTGAAAACAACAGAAACTGATTTTAAATTATCAGTGTGGGATAAAATAAGCAACATGGGCAATCATTTCTGTAATCATTACATTTATTTTCAGGTCCTCCATAGGTTAAGAGTGGTGCCACAACTGATCATAGGATCACAGGAGGTTACTAGTCTAACGGCCCCAGGGCCCTTACAAGCCCAGCCAACTTCAACCAGTGTTCCCAAGGGTGTCTGGCACTAATATTAGCACTTATTGCTCCTGTCCAAGAGGGACACAGGTGGAACCCTCAGGGTGAATTTCCAGTTATCCATCCACTCATCCAAATTACGCTTAAATAGGGCCAATGATGGGCTTTGTTTAACATGAATAGGAAGCTTGTTCCAAACGTGGGAAAACATTTGTGAGACAAATCTGTCTCTCCTGCAAGTTCTGATGATATCACTTATCAGGTTAAGGTCCTTTGAGCGAGTGACCAGTGTGCCATTTGACTAACGAATATACATTATTTCCATTAAAGCTGGGTCAGAGATTGCTCTATATGCAAGGCAAAGGTCACCTGTGAGTAGTCTGTATGACAGAGTAAACTAACAATAATTTCAGTCGGTCCACATAAAACTGATTTCGAAGACCCTGAATTTTCTTTGTAAGGAACTTTTGTGGTCTCTCCAATTGCTGCAGGTGTTTGGAAATGAACATACCAAAGGGAGCATTGTATTCTATTATTGGCCTGATGAGGGAAGAGTACAGGGGGTTTATAACCACTTTTTTTCTGGAGGAAAAGTCTTTACTTATAAGATAAGCAATATAAAATGCCCTTTTTACCACTCCAAAGAAATGGTGATCAAAGTAAATGTTTGTCAGCCTGTGTGCTCACATCTCTCACCACTGACTGTTTGCTTAAGGTATTATTATTGATGTGGTAGTTTAGAAGGACATCACCCTTGCCGTGCATTTTTTTACATTAGGTATAAGACCATGACTTTTGCACCAGTCATTAGCCTGCATACCTTCTTGAAGGATGCTGACATCGCTAGATGTTTCAATGATCGCTCCCAGTTAGCAGTCATCAGCAAACTTTGTCAGACACAGTCCTTTAGTTTTAGCCTGCACTTCAGAGAAGTAGATTTCGAACAGTAGGGGTTCCAGAAGAGATCCATGTGGAACAGCACTGGTTACAGGTCTGCTGGAGGAGGTGGACTCCCCATAGTTTGACCATATGAGTTCTATTAGTGAGTGAATTTGCAACCCACCTGACAATATATGGGCTGATACCCAGCTGGGTGAGTTTATCAATAATGTCTGAGTGGGGGATTGTATCAAAGGCCCTGGCTAAATCTAGGTAGGCTTTATGCAAAGATTTGCCCTTGTATACGGCTTTGATGGCTGTCTTGAAGAAGTCCACCAAGTTTAAAAGGCATTATATCACCTTGACAAAGCCAAAATGGGTGGGGGTCATGTGTTTGGAGATTACTTCTATCTTTGTCAACAAGGTCCATGATGATTTGTTCCATGGCCTTGCAGATAAGGCTGATCAGGAAAACAG